>NC_066873.1:34909343-35211047 GCF_022985175.1 Labeo rohita
CAGACACAAAAAATTTACAAATGGCTGCATCCACTCTTATGAGAAAAATAAAGTGGATACAGTATAGTTCAAAACAATGTGAGCAAATAGATAAAACACATTCAGACATTCAGAAAACAATCCCCTCCCTCCAAACACAGCTCTCATAAAAACACGAGACACATAAACGAGCCAAAATACTTTACTTGAAATAATAATTTTGCAACAATAAACATCGATTGTCAGTCTTTATTCACCTTTTTGTGGTTTCTTATTAAAATCCATAAAAGTAAATAGTGAACATTTAATCGCTAATGTCATAGAATAGCATAGTTTAATAATAGCAGGGCACATTGTGATGCAGTGTTACAATGTTCCCCATCAGCGCAACTGGAATTTAAATCTAGTATCTTCTGCTGGTTTGCGAAACATTAATAAATTATCTAAACTGATAAATACAGATTGGAGATTAAAATAATAGCAGATTTGCCTCATTTTAAATGTATACCAAAAACTGAGATGAAAAATTAACTTAAGCCAGAAATTTAATTTTACTATGGTAAAATAAATATTCAGGGATATCTTCAAAAGGCTTTTGAATTTTGGCATGAATTTTGTATAAGTGTTTCTACGGCAAATTTTAGGCTAGCACGTGTGGAAATATTTAAACCACTTGTGTTACAACTAACCCCGTGTTAGTTTGTGCCCCGAGTTCCTCTAATGTTTTTCATTTTGTATTATATCTACCACCTGTAAAAGTGGTTGGAATCTTAAATTTGGAAAATTTCAGATTTTACTGCAACATAGAATTATTAATCTCATGCATCTTAATTCTTTTGCTGTCTTTAAAATTGGACTTAAGTTCATTGTATGATCAAATACACATATTATTATTATCTTTGATGCATTGGTTCCCATGACCTCACAGTGATGGTTGCAGTGTTTCAGAAATCAACTTCTGCTGTTGGATTGTTTGCTGATACAGAAAGTGCAGACTGAGACAAATATTTTAAATCGTAGTTTCTCTGTAAGATGCAAAGAAATTTCTGAGAAATGAGACTGTCGAAGGCCACATCCGGGAAGAGAACTCTCTCTTTTTACAGTGCATTTGAAACCGCAAAAACCAAATACTCCAAAGCTGGAGCGGCGCTACCTAATGCACAAAGTGCCCTGGAAAATTTTTGAAAATAAACATACAGAGATAAAGGTCATTCATGTAACGAAGCGGAGCTGAGGCAGGATGAGGTGAGGATCTAAGTGCAGGAGTTTATTGAAAGTCCAAGGAAAAAACAACAAGTAATCCAAAACGGGTGACACTGAGAAACCCGACCAGAACCGGAAGCAACCATTACAGACATTAACAACTGACAAAATACAGGGGAAAGACAAGGACTATTTATACACAGGGCAGAGGTAATGATCTAATTGGTAACCAGGGTAACTAATGAGGGAGTGGGTGTGGTTCAATGAACATCCATGGCGACAAACAAGAGAACAGAGAGGCAGGGAAACAGTGAACAATAAGACACAAAAACTACAAAATAAGTGTCCTTAAACACGGATACAGAAAACGAAGACCAGGATCATGACATAAGCCCCCCTCCAAGGAGCGGCTTCCAGACGCTCCAAACAGGAATTCAAGTCCAGGAGGGGGGAGGAGCTCAGGCAGAACTGGGGAAGGGATGGAGGGCCAGGTCTATGTGAGGGGAGATAAACAGGGGACTGAAGCAGAACAAGAGGCCAGGGTGGAGTCAGCCAGATGGGGGGAGCTGAGGACCACCAGATCATGAGAGAAGACCTCCACGGCGGAGCAGGCGGAACCCAGCAGGGCGGAGCAGGAGCCCACTAGGGCGGAACGGACGGAGCATGAAGCGCCGGAATCCTCCAGGGCGGAGCCGGAGGCGCAGGAGCCCTCCAGCGCGTAGCAACCCTCCAGGGCGGAACAGGAGGCGCTAGAACCCTCCAGGGCGGAGCCGGAGGCAGAACAGGCAGTGCTAGAGCCCTCCAGGGCGGAGCCGGAGGCAGAACAGGTGGCGCTAGAGCCCTCCAGGGCGGTGCCGGAGGCCGAACAGACGGCGCTACAGCCCTCCAGGTCGGAGCCGGAGGCAGAGCCAGCGACACTAGAGCCCCCAAGGGCGGAGCCGGAGGCGCAACAGCCCTCCCAGGCGGAACAGGAGGCGCCGCAGCCCTGCGGGGCGGAACAGGAATCTGCATCACGCTCTGGGACCTGGGGAGAGCAGGGACAGAGGAGGCAGACAGAATAGAGGGAGAAGGCGCAGCAGCCCTCCGGGGCGGAACAGGAGGCGGAGCAGCCCTCCGGGGCGGAACAGGAGGCGGAGCAGCCCTCCGGGGCGGAACAGGAGGCTGCGTCATCGACTGGGACCTGGGGAGAACAGTGACAGAGGATGCAGACAGGAAAAAGGGAGAAGCAGAGTGTTTAGAGGTTAACGCCCCCTCCATAAGAGGTTCTACGGCAGGCGCCGACACCTCTGGAGGCATTGGCGCAGCTTCTCCGACGGGGAAGGCCTCTGGTGCAGGCTTGTGATCAGACGAGAGCTCTGGTGCAGGCTTGTGATCAGACGAGAGCTCTGGTGCAGGCTTGTGATCAGACGAGAGCTCTGGTGCAGGCTTGTGATCAGACGAGAGCTCTGGTGCAGGCTTGTGATCAGACGAGAGCTCTGGTGCTGACCTGTGAACAGGCGTGTCCTCAGGAGCTGACTTAAGAACAGACGTAACCTCAGGAGCTAACTGGTGAACAGACATGAGCTCAGGAGTACAGTGTGCAGCCCACACACACCAAATGGCAACCGCCATGACAGGAAGAGCAGCAGCTGGGGGCAGGACCTCATTAATAGTTGGTCTTGGAGACGCTGATGCAGCTGAGATGTTAACTGCCCTTACTGACACTAGGGGTGGATCCAGTACGCTGGCCATCATGATGGGCCGTGACCTTGGAATGTCGAACGGGCGTGACTTAACTCAGGATCGTCGAACGATGCATGGCGAGGCTCTGAGCGGTCAGATGAGACTTGACTCGACCCTGAGGCAGCGGCTGTGGCTTTATTTGACACTGGAACAGCGACTGTATATTTGCTTGACTCTGGAACTACAGCTTTGGCTTGACTTGACTCGGAAGCTTGACTGGAAGCTGAGGCTTGACTGGACGCTGAAGCTGCAACTTGACTTGACTCGGGAAATTCAGCTGCAACTTGACTGGACTCAGAAACCCGACTTGACTCAGGAAACACTGCTGCAACTTGACTTGGCTCGGAAACTTGACTGGACTTTACCAGAACAGCAGTTGTGACGTGACTTGAATTTGCAGGAACAGCAGCTGGTGCAGGCTCAGGAGAAGCAGACATGAAGTTAACAGGCTGTGGCTTGGCTGACATGGTGTAAGCTGGTTCTTGAGCAGCAGACTTACGGTAGGCTGGTTCTGGCATGGCCATCCTGTGTGCAGGCTCTGGCGTGGCGGCCATCTTTGCGACAGGCT
Organism: Labeo rohita; assembly: GCF_022985175.1. NCBI lineage: Eukaryota > Metazoa > Chordata > Actinopteri > Cypriniformes > Cyprinidae > Labeo > Labeo rohita. The sequence continues at coordinate 34,912,816 of NC_066873.1, forward strand.
CCGGCATGGCGGCCATCTTGTCCAGCGGGTCTGGGCTGGCGACCATGTTGTGAATTGCCCTCTCAACCTCCTCCACAGTAAAAGGGGACTCACAAAACAGCAAAACAAAGTCTATATACTGTGCCAAGGTCCAGCTGGGGTCCTCATCAGGTAAGGTTAAACTAATTTCTGGATCGAGTCCACTCCAGAAACAGTCCTTTATTTTAGTGTCATCTCCAGGCACAAGATGGCTATATAAAAGGAACTCCTCCACATAATATTCGATAGGTCGGCCGTTTTGAAAAACTGAGCAAAGGGTACTCAGAGGGTCGCACAAAACTCCTACTAGATCCATTTAGGGGTCAGTTGTTCTGTAACGAAGCGGAGCTGAGGCAGGATGAGGTGAGGATCTAAGTGCAGGAGTTTATTGAAAGTCCAAGGAAAAAACAACAAGTAATCCAAAACGGGTGACACTGAGAAACCCGACCAGAACCGGAAGCAACCATTACAGACATTAACAACTGACAAAATACAGGGGAAAGACAAGGACTATTTATACACAGGGCAGAGGTAATGATCTAATTGGTAACCAGGGTAACTAATGAGGGAGTGGGTGTGGTTCAATGAACATCCATGGCGACAAACAAGAGAACAGAGAGGCAGGGAAACAGTGAACAATAAGACACAAAAACTACAAAATAAGTGTCCTTAAACACGGATACAGAAAACGAAGACCAGGATCATGACAATTCAGAAGGAGGTTTTCTGGAAAAAAGTACATATTATTTCCTCTGCTCCGCTAATTTACCCATTACGTTAAGTGTTTCCTGCATGAGGTACTTTATGTTGTATGTTGCAATGACGTTCATGTGTGCATGAAACTACTACGTTGGTACCTCAACATTTCACAGACACATTGTGAAACATTGCAAAAATAGGCTGTGAAGTTTGAATAAAATTTTAATTCAATAAGAACCTGGTTAAAGATAAATATCAGTGTCTTATTCAAATTAAGTGTTAACTATTTACAAGTGTTAAAGTGCTTGAGCTTGGCCCATTTTGCCTCCTGAACTGTAGCCCTCTTGCTTTCCTGAGTATTGCCTAAAAGATGGCAACCACACTCAAGACACACACTTCCTTCCACTTGCAAATGTTTCCTCTGATGCTGGGCCTTATCTGTGGTACCTGCAGACTGGATGTTTCGGCAGAGTCTGCGGTCCGCAAACGTCACGTCTGATTATCTAAACATCATCCAAACTTTTTTTTGCTGTCTTCTTCCTCGAATGTAGCTGATACATTACAGTCTGAATTGTACTGAATGAGCTGTAGCCCTCTTGCTTTCCTGAGCATTGCCTAAAAGATGGCAATTATACTCAAGACACCTTCCTCTTGCAAATGTTTTCTCTGATGCTGGGCCTTATCTGTGGTTCCTGCAGACTGGATGTTTCGGCAGCGTCTGCGGTCCCCAAACATCACCTCTGATTATCTAAACATCTCTGTTGCTGACTTCTTCCTCGAATGTAGGTTAAAATGTCCATGCTTGTTCTTCTGGTGTTGATTATATTATTAATCAAGCTAAATGATGACTCCACTACAGGACCATGGAAGATGAGAGTGCTGCTTTCACCACTTAGTTGAGGTCTGGAGAACTCTGTTTTCATCACGTGGTTCCACCACTCCACCAAGTTCTCTCCATCCAGGTAGAGTGGCCAGACAGGTCCACATTGTACTTGATGATTTACATCACTCTTTCCTAGTAAGGTGTTTCATCATAAGGGCCAGTTCCTTGAGGCAATCAACAGTCAGTGAGTCACCCCTTACAGAGGGATCCAGTGAAGGCAGACTCTGAAGCGTTGGACTTTGTAATGGGAAGCTTCTTCTGTAGGTAGAGATCACTTTCTCAGGGAACACCTTTAGTAGCTGCAACACAGTGAGCTTCATTAGATTTTGGGCAATGACAACATCATTATGGCTTCATACAGATTGTTTTGGATGTAAATAGAACAATGACTTGGTGTTTTAAGTGAGTTAAATTATAGTTCAAGGTTACAAGTACGGTGCTAAACATTAGTGTGTTGTTATCCAAATGTTTATGGAGCTTGCTGTAAACACAATAATGAATCATTTCTACATGTATGGCTAAAACAATTACCACAAAGGAAACACACTAAATTGTTTTTTTGCAGAGTACAAAGTGCTGGGTTATTTTTGTAAACACATTGTTGGGTTAATTGTGCTGGGTCAAAATTCTGGGTTGTTTGAGGTACTGTAAACACACAGTTGGGTTGATCATGCAGGGTCAAATGGACTCCAGGGGTTCTTTCAGCACTGAACACGCGGGTTGTGTTATTTTAACCCAACCGGTTTGTTTATTATTCCACTTCATCAAACTTTTTGGATTCTTCTAGTCTCCTCGTCAGGCGGTCACGCAATTCTCAGCAAGCAGGATTATACGGTAAGTTAATATGATTATATGATTATTTACCTTTATTTTTTAATAAGTTGTGTTTTAAAGCACAGTAATTTCACTGTTTAATCCAATATTTGGTATGTTGCTGTGCGGAGTTAGCGTTTTATTCTGTGAATGATTAACGAACGTTAAGTAGCAGCCTATAGTGAGGTACTTTTTTGCCTCAACAATCGCTTTATCGTTAAATAAAAGTGTGTGTGTGTGTGTGTGTGTGTGTGTGCATGTGCAAAGTTTTATTTATATACAGTACACAACCTTTTTTTTATCAGTACTGTCCTTTTTTAACGCTTCATGAAAACAGGCATAGAAATACGGGGTAAGTTCAGTTACTGTCTGCATACTGTATGGCTTTGTAATGTTTTGTCAGAATTATGTCATTTCGTACTAAAATTGATCTTTTAAGGGCATATTTTTTTCAAGTCAATGTCTGCGACGTGCCGAATCCAACGGTAGATCCGTAATTTTTATGTTGTGCATTTTCGCGCTTCTTTCTTCGCTCTTTTTTTGTATTTGCATTCGGGGCGTATACCCACTTCTCCAGGCACCACGACACCACTGTTTATGAGGTCCTTTTACTCTTCCTCTATTTTAGTGAATGCTTGTGTTACATTACAAACTAGGAGACCAGTATAAAAATTAAATGGGTATGCCGTCTGATTTTTTTTTTTTTTAACAGTGTAGGGCTTCAGATTGGAGACTGATAAATGCAGTTCAGTGGTGAGATGCTAGCTTGGGTTGCCTTCAGGTACCCTATAATATAGAATCGTGTCATCACGTGTTTGACAAACGCTCCAGTGCATACAGTATTTGTGTTCTAACTCTGAAGCTCGCTAAAGTTTTACAACAATTCAATCAAACTGTTTTAATTTGGCACTACTGCGCAAAACTTTGTGTTTTATTTTTTTGTTTTTTTTAACGTTTACGAGATCTCGCGATATTAAAATGCTTAAGAAGCTTTCTCGCGATATCAGCATAATAGAACTGATCTGTGTTTAAATGATTGCGCTTCATCTAAACGCATTAACCTGCTTTCTATATAAAATAAGTCATTGTAAAAACAGTTTTGTGAAATTCTAATTTTCTAAATCTGAAATTTCATTCTAGATATGTGAGATTCTTGCTGGTGAAGATGGACAGCTTTGTAATAGAGAAGTTGAAGGAAAGGCAGCTTGATAGCTTGGTTAAAACCTTTGAAGGTAAGTTATATCATTCAATAACATTCAATACTCATGATTTGTTTTAGAATTTGATCTTTTCATTAAAATAACCATAGTTACTGGTATGGCAATAAAGTCAAACAATCAATTTAACATTTAAAAGCTTTAACTTATTTAACCACATTTGTTTTTTGTTTTTTTTGTTTTTTTTTTTTTTTCAAATTTTATCAGATTTCACAAGACTTCAGGAAGCTACATCCAGAGGCAGACTTTTTGAAGACTGGGCTACAATTGCAGACCAAATTGTTGCCTATGCTCAGCAAGATGGAAAGGTGCATTAAGAGCTGGGTGACATGACTTCAGGTAAGGTATTTCTTATAATATGTCAGTCTATAGAAACAAAATTCAGCTGTATTTGACCGTTTCACATGAAATTCTGTCAGTGAGGGGGGAGTTGTAGGGACGCATGCCACGCAAGAAAAATAGGCTACAACCACATCTAATATGTAATCTGTAATGTTAGTAATACCAGTCGGATGTTTTTGCACATCAATCTGACGATAAATGTGGCACACCCAGTTTTTCTTATGCACACCCAGAGTCTCTTTTCTGGCTACGCTACTGATTTGACACATCAACTGGTAAACACAATGGTACAGTAAGACTTAACTAGTTGCTTATTAGTTTGTGTATTGGCTGTTAATTAGTACTTATAAAGCACATACTGATGCCTTATTCTGCATGAGCACATTCTACATCCCAGAATCCCACCCCATACCTAAACTTAACCTGCAGTAGTTGAATGGGGGTGGGGATTCATTTGCATTAATACCATTTTAATTTTTTTTTTTTTTTTTTTTTTTTTCACAGATAAGTTTCACAGTTTGCACTGTATTATTCTTATGGTTTAGATGCTAAAATGGAGAGTGCTTTCAAAGTCCTGCCCATTCTAGAGGAATGGTCCACAGAACCACAACCACAGAATTCTGGAAGCCATTCATTGACATACAACCTGTACGTTTTGTTTTACTTTTTCTTTCTATATATATACACTACCGTTCAAAAGTTTGGGGTCAGTAAGACTTGTAATAGTCTTTAAAGAAGTCTCTTATGCTCATCAAGGCTGCATTTATTTGATTAAAAATATAGAAAAAAAACAGTAATATTGCAAAATGTTTTTACAATATAAAATAATGTTTTTTATTTTAACATACTTTAAAATAGAATTTATTCCTGTGATGAAATGCTGCATTTTTATCAGCTGTTACTCCAGTCTTAAATGTCACATGATCCTTCAGAAATCATTCTAATATGCGGATTTATTATTAGAATGATCAATGTTGCATAATATCAACAGTTGTGCTGCCAAATATTTTTTTTTTTTCAGGATTCTTTCATGAATAACAAGTTTAAAAAGTACAGTGTTTATTCAAAATAGAAATATTTTATAACAATGTAAATTATTTATTATTAACTTTTAATAAACTTTTAATTATTAACTTAATACATCCTTGGTGAATAAAAGTATTAATTTCTTAAAAAAAAAAAAAAAAGAAACAATAAAAACGTACTGACCCCAAACTTTTGAACGGTAGTGTATATATAATGAATTTTTGGAAATGCAAACTGATATTTCCCACTCGCACACAGCAAAAAATTGAAAACACTGACTTAAAACCATTTTTTAACTGGTGAAAATACTAGTGCTCCAATCATTTTGGCCACCACTGTATGAAGTGTTGAGATGTAAAAGACTAAAAATGTGCAGTTTGAAATTTTCTTCTAAAATGAGCATCTTTTCAGGCCTAAGTGTCTTCAAGACTAAGTGTCGTATAATTAACAGGTGGGGACCAGCATGGTGGATTTCTGTCTTAGGGACGAGACAACGACATCCCAGACCTTCACCATTGTTTCGGGTCATGCCACTGAAGCGGACTCGTTGCCAGGGAATTTCTCCGGCTTGCAGTATATTATATTGATGGACAAGTCTTCATGTGTGAATTTTTTAAGGCCAACAGATTTTCTGGCCACTTGTAACATGTTTTAAATTGTCATATGTTTGTCTGGTGGACACTTTGTTTGGCTTAGTTTTAATAGCACAATGTTTGGAAAGCAATAATAATTTTACATTCTTTTGTGACTATTTATTATTATTGGTAAATATAAAGGTAGCAAGGCAATAAGACAACAAATAACCCAATGTTTAGGTTATGTTTAACCCAGCAACACAGTTAACCTGACCCAGTGGTTGGGTGAAATAAACAACCCAGCATTCTAGGTCAAATGGTTAAACCCAGCACTTGGGTCAAAACAACCCAACGCGTGTTCGGTCCCATAGTTACCCAGCAGCTGGGTTAAGGTTGAGTTATTTTTTAACCCAGCACTTTTTAGAGTGTACTAACTGCTTGTTTTGGATCCTCAGTTCTGATTTTATCTGCTTCTTATCCCGCATTCTCTTGCAGGCAGCATCTTGTCTGTTAAATCAAGCTCTACAGTTCTTTGGGATGCACATTGCATGTTCCGCTTTGATGAAACATGCCATAAAGTGTGTGAACTAGGGGTGTGATGAGACACTTATCCCACAAGACGAGACATGAGACTGAGTTCACGAAAACGAGACGAGACAAGATTTTTAAACTTTTCTTAAGAAATCCTTAATAATGAAATATATAGGGAAAGTAGTCTTTTATTCAACTGTAAAAGGAAAAAATGCAAAAAATGTAGTTGCATTTTGAACTTTATGAAATTAAGCTTCCATTTTAATGAAATAATATGCAGTAATAAAAAACATTTAAACAAGAGCTTCACGATTCTGGATAAATTGAGAATCCCAGTTGTTTTTAACCAATTAGAGACCATGATTATCTCACGATTCTGGAGAAAAAAAAAAAAATTGAAAACTAAACAAATTATCATAATTTACTAGTGGTTTTGACAAACTGATAATTGCTTAAGTCTTTAAAAAAAAACCATATATTCATTTAAACAAAATAATAATAATAAAGAAAACATTCAGTGTGAAACAGTCCTAATAGACATAGCTAAATCATTGTCATTCAGGAATGTGATCGCGTTGGTATTTGAATCGAGATCTCTGTATTTTAAGGATTAATCGTTCAGCTCCAATTTAAACACTGCAAAATGTTTTATGAGGATATCGTCACGAGATCTCCCAAGATCCGACTGGTCTCACGAGACAATTCGGATCTCGCGAGATCTCATCACATCCCCAAGTGTGAACACTTCAAGTTGCTCATCGTGCAACTTGTGGAGTACAATCTGGCTACCTTGTGCGAAAAATAATTTATCTTATTAGTTAATTGATGTCCATTATGCCTCTGATCTACAGTACCCAAAATGAGGAGGGCTAACTACATTTGCAATTCTTCTGTTACTAAGGAACCATCACGTATTCCTTCAGGATGGCCAGCACACTCGTGTAGTAACTAAGTTGATGTTTTGTAGTGGTGTTCTCATGCCACACTTTTCTTATATCTCTCTTCTTCTGATCCCTGCCTTGCTGTGTCATGCCTGGGAAGAAAACTGACAGTCTTTTACGTATTTTGTTGAGATCATCATAAAAGGACTGAATCCTTGTCTGTGCTTTCTCACTGACAGCCAGATCTTTGTAAAGCTCCTCATCACCTTTATCCATGAAGCCAAAATACAACGCAGGAAGCAGCCTGTGTGTATTGAGAGCCACATCCTACTGAGAGCCAATGGTGAGAAACAAATCTTTGTGGGTTGGAGGCAGGGATGCCCATAAAGTTACATATTTCTTTGAGGTACATCCTGGTTTCAAGGGCATTACATGTGTCCATCGTCATACTTACCATATTTGAACAGGGGATTTTACTGTCTTTGAAAAATTGGACATCACATGTTTCAAGTTGGCAGCACTGACCTTCATCTCCTCAGTAGACCCCAGGTGTTCCACCACAACCTTTTAACCAAAATTTTCATGGTAGTAGCTCACCATCATAGTGACGACCTTTTTGTTGCTGTTATTGGTGGACTTCAATGTTAACAGAAAATGACCACTTCCTTATGTTGCTTAACGTTTGCTTTGAAAAGGTCATCCCTATGCTGTAGAACATCTTGTACATAGCAGCTGTGTGTGACAGCTTCATGCCACTAAGAGCAATTTTTATCTCTACAAGAACTGGTGCCAAGGTGAGAGGGAGGGAGGGAGTGCTGTGGTGGTAATATTATATATTAATAGGGAACCCAAAAATTTGTTTCACAGCTGTTTTTGTTTTTCTCATCCTTCTGCTTTCACTTCTTGATTTATTTCTTTTAGTTTTGGAAAAATAGATTGAAGAAACAATCTCAAAGCTTTGGCCCGCTACATGTTTAGATGTAATTCAGTACTGTCATCTAATGCTGAGACTGAGTAAGACTGCATGTAGAAAGTCCCTTTAACTATTATTTAAATAGTCTGTACTGTAGTAACTCAGCGACTACACACATAAAAATTAAGGTTCCAAAAGGGTGTTTTTGCAGTGGGGCTACTGAAGAACCATTTCAGGGAACAGTTCCCAAAACCATCTTGAACATCTAAGGAACGTTTTTCGACTATAAAGAACCATTTCTGCATTTGAAAGTTTCCATGGATGTTCAAGGTTCTTTACAGAACCACTAATGCCTTTATTTTTAATACTCCTATAAAGTACATGTTCATGTTTCCATTTTTTTTAATATGTTTTCATTTATCTCCATAAAATAAAGTGGTCATTTTAAATCATTCCTCTCATTTCTCTTCTTTTTCCTCAAACCATATATGTTTTCTTGTGAAGATACAGCTTAAAACTTTTATAAAAACATAACTCCAACTTTCTTCATTTCTCAGTGGTGACATCACCCTCCAGGAAGTGACATCATTTTGGTGAGAAGACAACAGCACCAATATCTGTAAGTGTGAATAGTTAACTGTAATAACCCTGCACAGATAAGTCACTGGTGTACTGCAGTACATTGAAAACATTGAAAATTTTAAACCTGAAAGGCAAAAAGCTCAAAATTCAATATTAGCTCAAAATTAAGCAGTTTTCTCCTAAAGTTAGAACAAATTGATGGAAACATTGTCTTCTGTGACATGCAACACATATAGTGTTATTAAAATCTCAGAAAATGTAGTTCAGTGTTTCATGGTTTCATAGTTTACCCATTCATCAAGTTCACATTTATTTATTAAGCACATTTTAAAACAACAAGCTTACCAGTGCTGTACAAGTGCTGTACAATATATAAAACAAATAACAATATAAAAAATACCAACAAATAAATAAAAACTCATCAGACAAGATGCCCTTTTTTTACTGGAGAAAGCAACATGGATAGGACTAGTAGTTTAGGAATGGTTTGAAATTAAAAACATTTTAATGAAGGATATGTTTATTACAAACACACAGCTTGTGGATTTGCTCACATTATTGGATTATTGTGGTGCTGTTTGATTTGGACTAAATACACAAGTGAAATGTGTGTGATTAGACTTGGAGCTAAACTCTGCAGAAAAGTGGATTTTGGGGTCAAGAGTTGCCCTAATCTAGATAGATTTCTCTTGACACGTGACCACAAACTGACTAAATAAATATTATTATTCAAATAGTATTCTCTAATCTTCGAACATTCAAATTATAATTGAAATTCAGTAGCATTTTTTGCAAGAAATAGTGCTTTAATACTCTTCAGTCCAGCCAATGCAACCTTGCCTAATAATATTATAAGCAGGAAGAGACCTTAGATGCAACAAACATTTCATCCTCCTCTGGCTGGTCTTTAAGTCATTTAAACTCACTAAAAACGAAACTTGCGATCGCCTTTTTCCTCATTGTGACGTACATCCAAGAATGTTTAGCAGGAAAAAATAAAGGTCACCGCTTGGTTTTGTCCATCAGGAATTGACTAGATTGTACAAAGTTGGTGTTGCAAACTAAAGATACATTTGGAGAGGGAGTTAGCAATAACAAACAGCAGCATGGTTCATCTGCTGAACACATTGTGCTGTGACCTGGTTGAAAAATGTCATTTCAAGCCCTGTCTAAAGTAAGTGGTTGTTTTGTTTGTTTGTTTGTTTGTTTGTTTGTTTGTTTTATTTAAAAGTGTACATTGCTGATGCTTTTTGCAGAGATGTTGCATGTGTTAAAACAGTGTATTTGTATGCATTTTAAAAGGACTCTTTATTAATGTGGTCACCACATCATGATCCAGCTTGAATATGGATTTAGGGTGTGTTCACACTTGTCATGTTTGGTTTAATTAAAACAAACTCTGATGCGATTGCTCTGTTAGTGCGATTAATTTGAGTAAGTGTGAACAAAAGATGGGTCTTGGTCCGCTTCCAACTCTGGTGTGGTTCGAATGAAATATGAATGCGACACGGACCAAAAACAGGAAATAATGACAAGATGCGACGCTATGCAACATGATTTCATGCAGGGAACAAGCAGTGTATCCAAAACAAAATGAGCAGAGGGCAAACGTGGAGCAACGAGGAGGTGAAGTGTCTTTTATGAACTCTTTGTGAGTTTGCACGCATTGAAAATAAAATCATATACACGCAACAATAAATGCGTGTCAGTGAATGAGTACGTTAATGTAATACGCACGCAACGCCGTTTTAAGTCGAACTTACCTTTTCCTTTTGTTTGGATTGTTTGGTGAGTTCCATAATACACGTTATTCAACCCAACCAATCAGATTATGAAGGTATCACTGCGCTTTTAGGTTTGGTATCTTTAGTTTCGCTGTCAAAATGCTAGTGTGAACGCTAAGCAGACCAGGACCAAATGTATCACTTTTTTCTTTTTGGTCCAGACCAAATAAACCAAACGAACCATACTACAAGTGTGAACGCACCCTTAAAATTCTTTTCGACAAGGGACCATAGTCTGGACTATTTTTGATTGTTGTGTTTGAGGGCTGTGGCATGTTTTCATTACAAGAGTTTGGGTTTTACATTTGCTATCAGCCAACTTCAGCTATGGACAGTGTTTGGACATTGATGTACTACAGATAAGACTTTTGAACACATTAACTTTCACATGACGAAATCCTACAATCTTACATTGCTTTCTTTGTTTTTTTGTACTTTTGTGTATTTACATTTCTGGCAGTATGTAGCTGGATTAACATGAATTTAATGTTTTCTTTTTGTTTTTAATAAATCTATTGTTTTGAAATTCCTTACGGGGCCCTGTGTGGGCCTAGTGAGGGCTTCCTGGGGGCTAAGTGAGGGCCCATGCAGGGCCAGCCCTAAGGGACCAACATTTTGCCAATGAGCAAATTCTCAGAGGCTCTTCACTGGCAGCCTGCTGTGGGCCCATAAAAGGCCAGCGCATCATGAAAAGGCATCATTAATCTGAGCTTATGCACCTCAGTTTTTGAGTGAAGAAGGCATTATTTGTGGGTTATTATTATTATTATTATTATTATTTATTTATTTATTTTTTAATATTTATTTTTTGGCATTTTGCCTTAGGATAGGACAGATCAGAACTGACAGGAAGTGAAGTGGGAGAGAGATGGGGGCGGGATCGGGAAAGGTCCTTGAGTCGGGATTCGAACTCGGGACGCCTGTAGCGCAACGGCACGCTGACCACAAGGCTATGGGTGCTGACATTTGTGGGTAATTTTTACAATATTTAATGAAATATTAAAAAAAAGTGCACTGTTTATCACATTAGTGTGTTTTAATGTTTAACCAAGATGTTTGTTTTTAAATGCTTTTGTCTTGTGCACAATTGAACAAAGTTCAAACACGTTGTTCCCGGTCAAAAATGACCGGCTTGCAAAAAATAGCTTAATTTCTTGTTTGCTTTATTATCACCAAATATTGGCACCATCTGTTAAATGCTTTGAAACATCTTGCGTTCCATGCATGCTTAGAGATACTGCTGTTTTGTGTCTGCTTCTTGCTTCCTGCTCTTTTGAAACACAAAAGCAATTAAATCCTCTGTAAATCATATATAAGGTTAGTCAAACAAACTCAAGTTTGACCAGTTTATATTCAGTCTTTCTTATTTGTCATGTCAAGTCATATTTATTATACAGTGTCAAGACTACAATACAGATTATGTCAAAACAGCTTTAAAGTGTTTAAAAAGTCAAATAATGTTTTGATGATGCCTAATAATGTGATTTGTCTGTTATGTGTATGCCAGAATAATCTAAATTTAAACTGATAAAGTGTGTGTCTGTCTTCCAAACAGCGCTAGGAATACTGTTACAGAAATAGGAAAAGGATCTACTGCACACAAATGATTTTGATATTCTAGGTATTATCAAATGGAAAGAGTTTTCAGATTATTATTGCACGTGATGAACTATATTGAGATAAGAGCTTGCTCCAGTACTGTGGAGCCAAAAACTACTATAAGTAAAATGTATAGTGTTTAATAGGGAGGCAGTGCAGCGCTGATCATACTAATTTGGTCATGCTTCCTGGCTGTAGTGTTTGTAAAAACATAATATATGAAAACATACCAATTTGTGCTTTATTCTAGTGGAACCATAAGTAGACCTACAAACATATACTTACACATTATTAAATTTACAATAAATGAAACATCACAGTTATTATGACAACACAGCAAAAATATAACAACACACCATCAATAAAAATGGTCCTCTATATAAGGTTGATATTCATATACAACAAGACATAGTGTGTTAATAGTGTTTTGGCAGCAATGCTTACTCTAGCAATGTAAAGTATGCACTTTAATGCTGGAGCCTATCTCACTATTATTCACTTTACAGACAATTTAGTGTCTCCAATTCACTTATGGAAAAACTCCACACAGACAGACCTCCTGGTTCATTTGGGATTTGAACTGTGGCCTTTCTTGGTCTGAGGCAACAGTGTTATTCCCTGATCACCTGCCATTCTGCACTGATCTGGGTCATGCGCCATCCAGTTCATTTTAATGCTGCATCCCAATAACAGATAGATTATGGGGTTGGTAAAAGAGTGGCTTGTGGCCAGTATAGTAACTGCAGGAAGTCCGTAATTCAACATGTTTGTACTCAGGCTGTCGTTTACAGTGGCTTGAATCATGGTTAAGACAATCTGAGGGCACCAGAACACAAAGTAGACTATCTTTATAGCACAGATGATCTGTGCCTGCTTCTTGCAGTCTTTACAGGTTCTATTAGCTGATGTCAAACAGGTGAGAAACATTATCAAAGCTGGCACGAGAACCCCGATGAGAAATCGCATGACAACAACTGCCTTCAGCCTTGTAATGCCGTCTTGAGTTGTTTTCAATTTGTCCAAGTCATAATCATCAATGCACTTAGAATCTCTAACCTCTCTGGAAAACAGCGAAGGACATGCCAAGACTGCTCCAATGGTCCAGGAGAGTGAAATCAGAATGATGGTACAATTCTTGCAATTTTTTGTGCACTTGATTTTTGAAAAAGTAAAACTAATGCTCCAGAAACTCAGCATGGCTGCCGTGGAGAACATACTGCCGTAGATGATATAGGATGACAGCTTGCAGCTTGCACTTCCATAATTCCATTCAAAGTTATTGTAAGCATACAGCATCTGAAAAACAATAGATGCACTGGAGACTAAGTGTGTTCCAGCCAATGCCATAATCCAAGTGGCAACCGTTGGAGAATTCTTGTTTTTCAGGCAGCTCATGACAATGACGATGAAGTTGAGGGTGACACCGAGGATGAGGACAATAGAATATGTAATTAAGTAAGTCATCCTCATCTCTTGTTGGTAATGCGTGGTTGCATTTTCTGATACATTTCTTGATTGTGTGATTTTAAGTTCTCTAATGATATAATCATAGTCTGTGGCATTGTCCTCTCCAGACATTTTGTAAAGACTGGAACAAAAAGATATGAATTAGTATTTTACTTTTAATGAACCTTTAATGCGCAAACCTTCATTCTTATACTTGCCCAGCAAACGCTTAATGTGGCAAAACGGACTAAGATGTTAAAGGGCAAATTCAGTATAAACCTTATTGTTGACAAACTATGTACCAGCAGATATGAACGTGCAATAAGAAATGCATTGAGTGATATTAAAAGGACCAAGTCCGTATATGCAAGCAGACGTCCCCAGAAACACAGAGTGATATAAAAGGACTGTAGAGATTTTTCTATATGGGAAAACATGAATATACGAATATACATGCCGTCGCGTTTATTCTGGGCTCACCTGCTTGTCTGTAGTTGTTTTAATAATGAATAGGAGCATATTGAGTTTAGTCTTTATCATCTTAATCCGTTATGCCACATTATGCCACCTTTTGCAGAGGAAAACACTATATAGCCTACATATACATTATATTAATAAAGTGTATATCGAAATTGATCTTAATACATTAATATTAAGTGTTAATGGTTTTCTACGGGAGGAAAACGCTTAACGAGAGACTTTGTGCACTGCGTTCATATTCTGCTGTTCTGTGCCCACGGATTTGTGGGTCTTGTTTTTATCTCCTACAGATGACTTGCACGACTCTGTACGTTATGCTATTAAATTAGTTTTATTCGTTTAACCACCACAGCGTCTTGTCTCCACTGACAAAAAGCATGATTTGTGTGGACTGCAAGTGACGTCGCAGGTAGCAGAGAGTGCAAGTGGCGATTACAAGTGACATTGTAATTTAGTTTCTTTTTTCTTGTCTTCACCACCTGGCTACTGTTGTGAAATGTTGAGAGATTGAATTTAAAAAAATTGTAAATAAATAAAATATAATAAAAAATAAAAAAGACTGCAAGTGTAAATGCAAGTGCATGTCTGCTGCCAGACCCTATTGACATATTTCAGTAAAAGACATAATTTATGTTATAGGCTGTTAAGCCATAAGTCTTAATCCCTGTAAAGGAATAGTGCAGACAAAAAGCTACAGAACTTTTTGGAAAAGTGATGATTCTTCAAACTTATTACTATTATTATTATTATTTTTTTTTTTTCCAGCTGCGGAAGAAAAATAAACAGTCTTATGGAATAAATTACATAATTTTATTTTTGAGTGAACTGTTCCTTGAAGGAGGGAGTGAATGCATGGCATGCTTTTCTAATTCTGTTTTATTAACAAGGTTTCGGAGGTGCACGTTCAGATAATTAAATTGGGTACTCTGGGTTCGGGCCAAAATTCCTAGCTCAGAGCCCTCCCCTTGGACAGCAAACCAAACAGGCATAACATTTACTTTGCCTATTATATGTAAGTGTGAACTTGTGAATTCTATATTATCTTAAAGCATAAACATCTTATTAGACAGTTCTTGTGCTACAGTCAGTGACATAGAAATCTGACACTATTGACATATTTAAATACCTCACATTTTCAGTAGTTACTTAGTAAGACAATAGTAAACTCTGGAAACCTGAAGTAATTCAGTATCACCATTTTTTTTTTTTAATTCAATATTGTGAATTTAGAATGAATCTCCAAAACAAACATAAAAAACATTAGGCTACCAGAATTAGAGTGCAAAATTAGAGTGCAAAATGGCACTGCCTTAAAAAAATCGTTTTACATTTTTTGCACGCGTAATTTACTTTGGAAATCAAGTTACATCTGTGTGTCTTGCAGAAAGAACTGTTGGATTTGAAATCAAAGGACTTTAATTTTCACCCAAATAATAATCTAGTTGCATTGCTTCATGCAAACTTTGTGCAAAATGTTCTTACCTTTGGCAGCAAACGAGGGAAGAAAAACAGAAACCTGTCTGTCTGGGAGGACAGTGTACTGAATATGAAAGTAAAACACAGGGCGCTTAATATTTAAGCTTTCTTTTCTGAACCACGTGTTTGTTTTCGTCAGCTGCAATTCGAGCTGTGGTTCTGTACGAAGTCCGGAGTTTTAAACACTACCGCTTCTGTCCGATTGATGTTGTTATACAACCACGTGTGGAAAAGTTTTATTCTTCTAAATGTAACCGCGTTTAAAATCTTCTTTATAAAGATGATGAACGTAGCCTACACATGTAGATTTGAGGTTCTAAGAGTAAAAGAGAGAGACTTGCACCTACACCTTTACAGAATTAATCAAATCGCTGTCGCAGCTGTTTATGACAAACCATTGATTATAGAAACGGGCAAATAACAATATCACAGACCTCTCTCACCCCAGCCACAGCTGCAGACGCCCTCATAAGGCATACGTTACATATATGTAGCTATGTATGTACCAAGAGCTCCTAAAAACACAACAAATTCATTGTGTGTTTGCACACACTTTGCGAATAAAGTTCATTCTGATTTCTGGCTTTGGATTTTGCTTTGGATCTTGGCTGATGCAAGGCGTGTCTGAAACTGTGCTGACGCAACCGAATTCAATACGTTAATTACATCATTACATTACTGGTATTCAATGATAAAGCACAATACACCGAATACAAGCACAATGCACACCCGATTAATCAATCGTTTTTTAATCAACGTTTTTTCTGACGTTATCATTGCAAACCATCTAATAGAAACCATCTAAAAACGATATTCTTTGTTACATTTGAAACATAAAATAAAACAATTAACATTTAATGGATTAAATTACTTACCTTTTTGCAGCTGAAGGTATTCCTCTTGAAAATATCCCCGCAGAATGCTCCTCAGAATGTAACCAGTGTTGCCAGGTTGATGGACGATAACCAGCCCGAAACTTCACCAAAACCCGCCCACTCCAACAAAAACAATATAGAATGTTATAGCCATGTCAATCTTAAACTCCTTAAAAATAATGATGCAAAATAATACAAAAATAGACCAATTTAGCAGAAAAGCTGATCAAATCAAAGGGAATGATCAAATATGACTAGCTATATGCCGGCAGACGTGTAAAAACGCAATAATTAACCGATACCTTCAAAAACAATGGCAGCATTTTCAGTGTCAACAGTCAGAGTAAGCTCGTTTAAATGCAAACAGCGCCCAATCGGAATAAGCAACGTAATTAGCAGGTATTTCACACTGGTTCATGCATGTACCATGCCAGTCAAAACTGTGTCATTCACTGATACTGTGCGATTATCAGACAATTAAAAAAAAAAAAATAACAACAACAATTGATACCTTCGTGTCGCACTTTAATTTCAGACACAGAACTAGAGGACGTCTTTCGTGATATTGTAGACCATAATAGAGAACTTTGCACAGTCAAAACTAATCAAGTTCAGCAATAAGTTCAGTCATTTTTCTGTATAAAAATGTGAATTACTGTATTTTTATACAGTGTTTTCTTAAATTACAAAAATAATCTGTAATAATACAGTAACAAAACCGTTAGATGATAAAATTGTTAAATGACTGGCAGCAACAGTTGCCAAAAAGCATAAAATGAAAGAAAAATCTCCTTATAAGCTGACAACACTGTTAATTTAGAAATATTTTCAAAATTATTAATGATCAAACACCTTCACTGTAAAAAAAAAAATAATTTATTTAAAAAAACGTCATGTGACTGGCAGCAACAGAACATTAAAAATCTCACCATATTCACTTATTACAAAAATTCGGACTTATTTCCTTTATACAAAAAGCTGCCAGTCATAGTTACTGTGCACCCCCTTTTCGTCCTCTCGGCTCTGCTGAATGTGATCGTTTTCGAAAACGAAAGTGAAACCAAAAAGCTCGCATAAGAAATGCGCCACATTGCGCCGGGTGCATGATAGGGCCCCGTATTGTAAAGTGTTACCAAAATATGTAAAACATATATATGCATTAAGGCTAGACCTCAGTCACAATAAAGCAATTAAATCATTTACATTCACCAGCAACACAATAATAATAAAAACAATACAAACCACATAGAAATAAAAATACCTAATGTGTCGCAGATTAAAGCTCATTAGCATATGCATCATTAAAATAGCTGAAGGTGCTATTTTTTGATTTCTGAGTGAAATCTCCTGAGAACTTTATCTTTCCATTTAAGTGATCTCATGCACAGCTGAGCAAAGGTTTTATTTAACATTAGTGTTAAGTATCAGAAAGAAAATAGTTGAGTCATTTATTCTGTTGACTTTCACAACAATGTGAAGTTGGTTGCTGTCTGAAAGTTACCAAAATGATTGGATTGATTACTTTTGCATGTTATTATCCTTGTGTGTATAAGGTGTGTTCAAACTGCTTGTCATTATGTATTATGTGTTTAAGGTGATGGGCAGTTCAAGATTGCTGTCGTTCAAGAAGTTAATGACCACTGTTGCTGTTGTGAGCTACAAATACCCAGAAGAGACGGCACTTACATTGGAATTCATACAGAAGTAAGCAACACGTAAGTTATGAAATGTGCATCTGTTTATTTAATTGAAAATAATGAAGTATATTGTAAGACATAGATAATCTGACAAGCTCATATGACAGATGCAAATGGAGACTATTGGAAATGTAAGTTAAGCAATTTATAAACAAATGTTTTAATTGGCAAGTATTAGGGTTAGCAGTTAATTTAATGAACTTAAAATACTGTATGATTGATTTTCCATCTCCAACCTGCATATTACTCTGTAGTTCAGTTTAATTCATTTCATTTTTTGTCATATCCATTTCTTTTAGAATTTTCCTGTGAAGAAATCCTGAATGTGGTTTGAGTTGTAGGCAACCAAGTGGCTGTGCAATCCTCCAAGACTCTTGCATGAACATTTTCGAAAATCCATGTAATATTTGAGCTTTTTTAAAATGTAAAAAATGGCATTTGTATTAAACATGCAGGTAAATGGGAAATAATACATCCCCTATAATGAATTGCATCACATCACCCTATAATGATATTTCAGTTATAATGAACTTCAATTCTGTTGTCAAGCCACTGGAGTCACATACCCACAAAGTCTTATGGGTTTGGAATTGTATGAGGGTGAGTAATTGACAAAATTCACATTTCTGTGTGAACTATCCCTCTAAACAATATTGTTTTCTCATATAAGAAAAAAGTTTTGAATCTTGACTGTTTTACAGTTTGAAGTTTAAATTTTGTGACCACATTTTAGTGCAACACTAGTATTGTACAGATGCTCATGTTTTCTTTTTTTTGTTTTTATTCTGTCTGTTACTGTTTAAAGCTAAACTGTCTTTTACAATACAGGCATTTTTCAGTGTTTGACACATTGTTAAATGAATTGATTGAGTATTTGATATTGTTTAGTCCTAACCCATTTAAGGCAAACAAAAGCCATTGAATGCACTTCTAAGAATGTTTACATGAAGTAAAAATAAACCATGTTCAATTTGTATATTGTGCTGGATTTAGAGAGGGAGTAAAATCTTTCCATGCCTCGGGCATATGCCACTCCACATGTTACCGCTACATGCGCATGGCACTGCACATGTCACCGTTATGTGCGCAAGGCACCGGCAGCTGCCACTCGACCTGCTTTTTGCTTTATATATATATATATATACATAGATAGATAGATAGATAAAAATACACCATTAAAACAGAAAAAGTCATGTTTTTTTTATTGGTGGCAGACTGTAAATTGGCAGACTGTAAATTTACGGTACAAAGAGCTGCCAGTACTTTTTCAGTTTTTTTATGGAATTTTTTTATTTATTTTTTTACAGTGAGCATGTCGCTTGTGGGCGTTTTTGAGCATGTTGTGTTCTAAACTAAAAGTTCTAAAAGTTTTTAGGGTCGTGTGTATGCACATGCTGAGAGCTGCTCTCCACTGTGAAAGGAATAAGGACTGACATTGTTTGGGGTGTTGGCAAGAGTAATTTGTATGACATCATTCGATGTTTACAAGTAAAACGTGAAGTTCTTCATTTAACAGTATTCTGTTCCCTTCACATAAATCAACATCAAACAATATCAAAGAATTATTACTTTTGCTTACAAGTCAATTTGAATAAAAGTTCCAACTAAATGTGTTAAATATAAATATGAATGCAAATGATTTTGCATTACAAAGATAACAAACATTGACCATTACATATTGACAGCGTTCTGCCTCAGCTAAATTTGGTAACATAGCCAACATATGTTACTGTCAGTGTGTGGTTTGTCACTGTGTGCATTTCTTATCCAATAATGAAAGCCTATATTAGATCTTGTCATTCTTACTTCTCCTTCTTTTACACTTGAAGTGCATGAAAGAGACTCTTTACGCTCCTTCACACAAAATCACTGTTCTGGAATTATTTTCTCTCTTTCAAAACTAAAGGCTAAATGCATGTTGACATGGGGCGGAAATGGTCTGAGAACACTGCATTCCTTAACTTCAAAACAGTACAGTAAGGCACTAAATTCATGGTCATGGTTTTGATTCCCAGGGAGCGCAATGGGAATATGAATCACTTTGGGTAAAAACATCTGCCTGACAAATGTGCAATGGCTAGATGAGTGATAATTTGAAAAACAGCCTTTAAATTAAATTAGTAATATTAGAGTGGGCAGTATGACCAAAATCTTATTTCAAGGTGTGAGAAAAATTACTTCACAATAACGATATTTCTGTCATGACAACTCTCTAAGAGTTTAGCATGGTAATGTACATAACAGTAGTCACGTTTCCATTACAGATTTGCGCAAAACTTTGGAGATATTTTATAAATGTCAATTAAAAAGGTATTGCGAAATGACAAGGTTTCCATTAAATGTTCCTTAGTGGAAAAAAACAGCATATGCTGGTGGGTATGTTTTGATGCTGGGATGCTGGTTAGGTATGATTTGATGGTGGTTTAAGCTGGTCTTTTGCTAGTTTATGCTGGTTTTAGCTGGTCATAAACCAGCAAAGGACCAGCTTAAACCAGCATCAAAATATACCTACCAGCATATGGTGTTTTTTTCACCAGGGTTGTTATGTGACTAAAACGTAATTTGTTCCTCTCGCGATAAGTCATGGCAATGGATTTTGGCTTTATTACAAGTTTCCGGGGGGTGCTACTGTAAAAAAGAACAGTGGGTACAACTTCTGATGAGGCGGCGGACGTAGTATACCAATGGTATTTTGTGTGCTAATTAGCAAAGAGGCTAAGTGTTTTTTAGACTATTGTTTACTTTGTAAAGATGCACACCTTTTTGAGAGATGTCATTACGTTCTTATGCACAACATATGCTTTTTGAATTTGTGTTCCCACATCATTAGCAAGTTTGGATCACTAAATCTTGAATGACTGTCAACTAGTGAAATGATATTTGAACCGAGACATCACAGCTTGTGTTTAAAGGGCATGCCAGATGAAGCCTCGATTCGAGGCTTGTTAACATAGAAATCCCTTTCGTAGAAGCCTCACTTTCTGTCCAGTCATGTGCACAATTCATTTTGCGTGTCCTAATGTTCGACCCCCAGATCTTACTTTGTAAGTACATTTTCTTTGGGACCTATTTAATAATAACATTTTTAAATACCCAGTTATACAAGTAATATGAAGAATACAAATTATTTCAGGAAAATTAAATATATGCCATATACTATTAACATATGTGTACATTATTCTTCTATTACATTATATTGATATTCGTACTGGCATTTAATGGCACTGTTCAATGGGTAAATAAATTTATCAGAGTAAGAAATTCAACAAACAAACACACACACGGTAAGGCTTTTATTTGTGCATATAACATGGATCAATCTATGGAAATTGTGGTGAATGCTTCTTCCGACGGACCTTCACAGGCTTTTGGCTGCTTTATTTTTTACTAACCACCAGATCGCACTGTTTTCGGCACTCTCAAAGCTTTGAATCTTTTCCCGAAACAGTCAGAGGAAAGTCTCGATGCTTCATCAGGCTTCATTTGCCCGTCACTCCTGTCAACTGTTGAGTGAATGAGTGTCACATTCCGCTTGTTTATTTTGAACCGGAAGACACTCCCACTTTTGTCGCAAGGCCTCATTGGGGAATAGGAAACTTGTGGATATACATTATATCAGCTCCGGTTGGAGCCATTAGGCGCCGCAGATGCGTGCAGCGTACATAGTCTAAGCATTAATATCAGGGAAGGCCCCTTATACTTGAGAGGGGCTATGAAGTGTTTTTTGGAGTTTATAGTACACTGAAGAATGATCATATGATTTTTAACTTATGCCATGTGAACTGTAAATGCGAAAAAAAAAGCCATTTCAATTGCAGTTTTGCGAAATATTCCTTTTCGAATTGCCTGAAAAACCACCTCATGCAAGCGTAAAATTTTTTTGCGATATATAGGAGTTTTGCGAAATTGGCGCGTTTCCATTAGCTGTATTAAAGGGTAATGGAAGCACAGCTTATTGTGTTTGATCTCTGCGTAATAGATGATAGCACTGCAACTGCTATGGCAAGCACTAGCCAAGTATTTGAATGTTGCAGGCTTATTGGCTGCTGATACAAAGTAGAACCAATCAGCTGTGCCATGTGATGATGTCATTATGTCAAACCGAGGCTGCGTCCGAAAGCTCTATGAGTGATTTTCATTTTTGCTTTTTGTTATGGTATTAACATTAATGACACAGACAGTAGCAAATTAAATTAGGCTGTTGTCCCTTTAAGACCAACTGCATGAATCTGAAACACATTGCAGATTTCACCCAACTGTTCGTTAATTTAACACATAAGCGACTGTGTCATCGCGTGAGCACCGTATTGCTTTCCTCACTAATCTTTTCTGTCTTATCCAGACAAGACAGATGTTACAGCCCTGCAGTGATACTGATTACTGTAGTAGCTCTTTGTTCTTGTGTGTGTGCGTGTGTGTGTGGCCTCAAATAACCTACAACATTCCTTTTCCAGACAGTCTCGTACAAAGTTTTTTGTTGAGCACAGAGGTAGCATTAAAACTGGTTGGTTTAAAGCTGTGTGGGTAGGAAGTATATTGTTGTTAGCTCTCAGGTCTGTACTTGCATAAAAAATAGTGTGGGTGGACAGCAATGTCATCGTAAGTTTGTCAGGTGTGCAAAAAAGACATGAACAAACATGCTCCAAGTCGCAAACAGGAATGACAGGGAAAAAAACAAACATTATGTATTTGTCAACATCACATATCAGTATAAGAGTAAGTACTCATGACCATATTTCAGTTAATTTATTAAACTTGAGATCATGTAAAAGTTTTGTTCAGTGGACATGATCAAATCTAGGAATAACAAACATCAGTTTCTGCTCGACTCACTCAGATTCTTTATTCCCACCGAGACAGTATGGGATGTGGGATATTGAGAGATGGGAAACTGACCTTAATTCAGGTCAAGAAGAAATCATGTCCCCTTTCTTTTTTTCAAATGAACACAAAGACTTTCAGAAAAATAATCCATTTCTGTGAGTCCATAGAACGCAAGCGGACCTCCAAAGCTGTTGCTTTGTGGTGCAATATTTTAAAAAGTCTTAAATCTTGGTATTTTTCTTACACACACATATTGTTCATGTTCATCTTGCATGGTTTTTAAACCCAAACTTGTTTGGTACACTTGCGTTATAGGAACTCACAGAGAGATTTATCTAAAAAATCTTTGCTCATATTTATCTCAAGAAAGAAAATGCATCTTGTACAGAATGAGGATGAGTCAATGCTGATGGAAATTCCATTCTGAGATCCCTTTAAGCAGTGAAAACATAACAAATAATAATTAAAAAGAATAATAACATGCTTGTGTTTCAAGAATCGTGGTTCACAGAATCTTCTGAATGCCAAAAAAGCAAACAAACAAACAAACAAAAACTGCCACAATTTCCAGTCATAACACCTCATAAAACTCTTTTTAACAGTTTATACAGGCACAGAAACACAGAAAAGGCATGAGCAAATGATGATCAAGCAGTTAAACGTGGCATTTTAAAAAGTCATTTTTGACTTTTCCTTTGATCATCTATAATTGAGGAGAGTAAGGCAAGGCAAGTTTATTTACATAGCACATTTGTGGTGTACATAAAAGGAATTTATATAATCATGAAACCAAATCACAACAAAGAATTTAAGAACATTTAAATTTAGATTCTACATAAACTACAGTGCAATCAGTTCGGATGTAGCACAGTGCTCATTTTGTAAATGCACAACTAAACATATGAGTTTTGAGTCTGGATTTAAATGTGGCTAATGTTTTGGCACATCTGATCTCTTCTGGAAGCTGTTTCCAACTGTGGGCTTCATAATAGCTAAAAGCAAGAATTGAGCCTTGTGGGACTCCGCATGTCATGGAGTCCATTTGAGGACCATCCCAGAAAGCTGAACCATTTGAGGACCATCCCAGAAAGCCCGACCCAGTTTTCCAGTCTCTCTAGAACAGCGTTTCCCAAATCCAGTCCTCTGTGCTGTGATGCGGTCAGAAACCTGATTGAAAATTGTCCAAGTATCTATGTGAGTTTAAGTAGTAGTTCAGCTGATTAAAAACAAGTCAAGTGAAGTCGAGCTTTATTGTCATTCCGCTACATGTGTGGACATACATTGGAACAAAATGCTGTGTCTAGCAGGACCACAGTGCTACATAAATATGAACATACATTCACAGGACGTAGAAACTATTTTTTTAAACCTATACATCTACTATACATATACTATAAATAATTGACTATACATACACATAACCTAAGACAGACTGTACAAGTACTTTACATAATAACTGTGCATGATAATGTGCAGAAGAGGTATTTAAAGGTTAAGAAGCAAATAGTGCAGTATGATTTGTGGTGCACTGACAAGTAAACATTTGTTAAATACTTATTAGGTTCTTGTAACATGGGTTGTTAATAAGAAAGTGTCTGGTGCATATAGAGAGAAAAGAGTGTGTTTCTACAGGTGGTTTGTCTAGCCCGCTCACCTGTATGTTGCACACTCAGAGGTGCACAATGTTTTCTGTGTAACATGTAGTGTTTATAGGAAAGTGCCTGGTGCATATAGAGATGAAGAATGCGTTACTACAGGTGCTTTGTTCAGCCCACTCACCTGTGTATAGCACCGTGTTTTGAGTTTTTCAACAGTTTAAATTGTGGATAAGGTTTCATAGGGGGGTGAGGTGGTTGAAAATGAGGGCTCTCACAGCCTGGGGGAAAAAGCTGTTTAGCAGTCTTGCAGAGGGAGGGGAGAGGGGTACCGACAATCTTTGCAGCTGTGTTCACTGTCTGTTGTAGGGTCTTAAGGTCAGCAGCACTGCAGTTCCCTTACCAGACAGTGATGCGGCTGGTCAGCACACTCTCAATGGTTCCACTGTAGAATGTGGTGAGGATGGGTGGAGGGAAACTTGCTCTTTTCAGCCGGCGGAGAAAGTGTAGGCGCTGTTGTGCCTTCTTGGAGAGTGACATGGTGTTGGTGGTCCAGGTGGGATCCTCTGTGATGTGCACCCCCAGGAACTTAGTGCTGCTGACTCTCTCCACAGCTGAGCTGTCGATGGTCAGTGGGGGGTGGTCAACAGAGTTCCTCCTGAAGTCCATCACAACCTCCTTTGTCTTACTCGCATTGAGGAACAGGTTGTTAGCACCACACCATTCAACCAGTTGCGCCACTTCCTCTCTGTAGGGTGTTTCATCGTTGTTGCTGATAAGACCTACCACCATTGCGTCATCAGCAAACTTGATGAAAACCTTTTCAATAATCATGCCTATAAAAGGAGGATTTGATATTGGTCTATTGTTGCTCAAAATGGTGTTATCAAGATTGCTCTTTTTCAGGAGGGGCTTATCAACTGCAGTTTTCAGGGAGTTTGGAAAAGTCACAGAAATAAGTGAGGTGATCACCACTTCTAAGAGATCTGCTTTTAAACAGTTAAGCACACTTTTGAAAAAAGATGTGAGAAGCGTGTCAAGGTAGCAGGTTGACGATTTAAGGTGCTGTACCATTTCTTCCAAAATGTTGCTATCAATTTCTTCAAAAACAGACATAGTAACTTCTTCTCTGCTCTGCTGTCGGAGAGCATTTCACTGGGAATCTGACTTGGCGGGGGTTGTTAGTTTCTCAATGTAAAAGAGTGCGAGTGTTAAGTTACTGTTGATAAGGTTTGAGAAGAACGTTTGTCTAGCTTTGTGTAGTTCCACAATGAAAGCATGAAGGCTGTCTTTATAGACACTATAGTGAATTTCAAGTTTCGTCTTCTGCCACATCCGCACAGATTTTCTGCATTGTCTTTTCATACTCTATACAGCTGTTGATTTTCTCAAAGGTGATTTTTGTCTGCCAGTCTTCCTACTGACTTTAACCGGTGCAATGTCTTCAATAACATTCTTAACATTTGAGTTAAAGGAATTCAGGAGATCAACAGAGTCTGCAGAAATGCTTGGTGTTAAAGATATAACCTTCATAAATAGCACACTAGTGTCTTTGTTATTGAATAAAGACAGATCTAGATTCAGTGGTAGCAGAGATCAATATATCAAAGACAATACAGAAGTGATCAGATATGTTTAGATCCTTACTGATGAATAATCATGTCCACAATTGTGTGTGGGTCCATGCACATGCTGAATCAGGTCAAAAGTGTTTAAAACAGTTATAATTTCCTTTGTAGCATTGATTTCTGCATTATCTATGTGAATATTAAAATCCCCTGCAATAGCAAAACAGTCAAACTCTGAGGAAATCATTGATAACAGTTCTGTAAACTCTTCAGCAAAAGCTGGAAAGTATTTTGGAGGCCTGTAAATAATAAGTAGAATGTGTGGAGCACCTTTCAGCAGAATCCCTAGATATTCAAAAGACAATTACTGACCAAATGACACTTGCTTGCATTGATAGACATCTTTAAATAGAGCAGCTACACCTCCACCTCATGTTTCTCTCTGTACAGACATGAAAAGCAAACTGTCAAAAGTCAATAAGGATATAATTGTATTTGCCCTATAATAGTCATATGTCATAAGTGCTAAAAGGATTGTTTTCTTAACTCATTAACTCGCTGAACCAGTTTCACTCACACTTCACTGCTAACACAAAAAAATGTGTGGATATCAATAAGCATGAACAGACTTTTATTAAAGCAGAGTAAAAAAAAAAAAAAGGTTTTTTAGAGGATGCTGCTTTTGGCAGTAGTGGGTCTGCTTGCATTGATAGCCATCTTTAAACAGAACAGCTACATGTCCACCTCTCCTAACAGCTCTGCAGACACTCATGAAAGTAAAGTTAGAAGGGACTGTTTCATTGAGCACTGTCACACTGCAGCTGTCTTCTAGCCATGTTTTGTTTAAAAAC
Organism: Labeo rohita; assembly: GCF_022985175.1. Classification (NCBI taxonomy): domain Eukaryota; kingdom Metazoa; phylum Chordata; class Actinopteri; order Cypriniformes; family Cyprinidae; genus Labeo; species Labeo rohita. The sequence continues at coordinate 34,939,491 of NC_066873.1, forward strand.
ATAAAATCTAGGTTGTTTGTGGTTAAGCCATTGATCAGAAATGATTTATTTTTTAGTGAGTGAATGTTTAAAAATGCTTATGGCATTAATTTTTGTCCCCACAGCAATCTTATTTCGACACGTAATAGGCTGCAGATTAGATGGGTCAGCCGTACAACTTGAGAAGGCCTTAGGGGCCATTCGCACAGAACAGGTTTTCCATTCCAGTGTGCTACTTTTCCATTGGTTTTCACACGCTTGGTGGACATGCACGACCGGTACGCCTGCATCCTGTGTCTTTTTAAGACGATGTGTCAAGTTAAAAGAATTTCAACTTTTACACATAGCACTCATCAGTGTCAGTGGAGCGATAAGAAGAACTCTGGGGAGGTGTGTGTGTGCCATTCAGGTTGTGTGGATTGGCACACACTACTGAAGGATGATGGAGAGATAAGAAAATATTGTCAAAAGAAAATCAAGCCTCTGTTAAAGAGCATAATAGGACCCCTATTATGCACTTAACTCCTTCTTAAGAAGTTCTGACTGCTCTTTCCAAATATCAATCTTCCCAACATGGATGATGAATCGATTTGCAGTCTTGTGCTTCATTAGAATGTTCTTAAAGGGGTCATCGGATGCTAAGTTCACTTTTTCATGTTGTTTGAACATTAATGTGTGTTGGCAGTGTATGTACAAATCTACCCTATAATGATAAAAATCCATGCAGTGATTTTTAATTAATCTGTAAAAATAATATTCCCTTTTTCAAATCGAGCGGTTCTCAGATGCCTGTCGTTGTGACGTCACACCCACAGAGGCCACTCCCACGATAGTTGATTGACATAAGCGATTTACCTCGAATCAGCTGTCACAGTCCGCCCTCTTTGTTTCAATACCGGAGCAGGGATGTAAGTTAGACAAGAATATCTCCGATTGAGCGATTGAGGTGTTGTGTTGTGTTGCTGGATGTAATAGTGAACATAGTGGTCGTCATTTACTCCCGACATCTGAGCTGCTGAAGATGCAGTAGATTGCGTTTGTTTGTGAAGGGAATGCACCTCCCGATCTACATATATCCGTCTATGTTCGCGCAAATCATTCATGATCCAGCTTTACTTACAGCAAAAGTGAGTATAAGGGTTTTTTTATGAATCTTTGCGATCGCCTTTCCTTATAACGCGGCTACATGAGGCTACATGCAGCTAATGTAACCAAGACCGTCTTCTCACAGAGAGAAGAGAGGGGCGGGGTGAGCAGAGCTCATTTGCATTTAAAGGAACAACCCCTTAGAATGAGATGATTTTTGCTGAGCTCATTTTGACAAGGTAAAAAGGGTGTTATTTTACAAAACCATTGAGAATTTTTAATCAAAGTATATTATAGACTTTTCATTAAGACCCTAAAGAATCATATTAACTTGTGGAAAATGGGCATTTGATGGCCCCTTTAAGTTCCTTGTTCACATCAGAGACGGTTGCTTGAGGAAAGCAGCATGTCATTGTAGTCCTGCTACTGATGTTTCTGATAAAAGAGTCACCCACTATCAGAGTCCTGGGCTCTGAATACCGCACAGATTTTAGTTAAATGGTAAGATCTAGGCATTTCAAGTCAAGTCAAGTCACCTTTATTTACATAGCTCTCCATACAATACAGATTGTGTCAATGCAACTTTACAGTGCTCAACAGGAAAATAGTGTGTCAATTATGAAAGAGGACAAACGGTAAGTTTTTCAGTTAAAGTCAGTTTGATCTCACCCTTCAGCTCAGTTCAGTTTTCTTCAAATAGTGTCTCACACTCAAGCCGACAATACTGCCAGTAATTAAGTGTCGCCAACTAAGTAAGCCAAAGGTGACAGTGCCAAGAGTAACTTTCACATACTGTCACTAGTCACATACCAAGCAAATGTGAGAAAGACAAGTTGTTCCTTTGCACAAGTTTCATGAATAGAAGAACATGTTTCTTCTTGTACAGACGTGAAAAGCAAATTGTCAAAAGTCAATAAGGATATATTTGTATTTGCCCTGTATGTATGGTCTTCTTAGCTCATTAACTTGCTGAACCAGTTTCACTCACACTTCACTGCCAACACATACATATCAAATATTTAAGTTGATATTATCAGCATACATGTCACAATACGCTGTCTCAGGAAACACACTGGAAACGTCAATCGTCTTTTAACGACTACAAACACAAGGGATAATCCAAAACAGAGGCTTGAGCAGACACAGGTAAATACTGAGTAACAAACAATTAGACCCAACAAAGGAAGACAAAACAAACAAGGAAATTAAATACAAGAAATAATTATGAACTCAGGTGTAAGGAATAATCAACTAAACTAAACAAGGACATGAAAAAGACCAAATAAGGCAAAACATGACACAACAGGTCCTTAGTCCTGACAGCATGAAATTTTAAATTCAAAAGGGCAAGTCATTTTTGCACAGCTCTTCTGGCTGGTCAGTCATGACATTGGCTGTATCCGAAATCACTGCTTATACCCTTAAATAGGGCGCTATTTTTTGTCTTCCTCTTTCTCAGAAATGACATAAATAGTGAGACTGAAGCCATTCGTGCTGATTTACTCTCAGGCAAAGGGTAGACCATGCTATGTTTATTTAAAAATCTAACACATATTTGGTTCTGAGGCACATAAGGATCCTTTTAAACCAGCACTTTGAAACTCTGTTTCTGGAGGCACACCAACGGTACAAATATTTGAGGTCTATAAACCACCTGAAACAGCACATCAACTTGCTAGCATAGTACTCTCCGTGCCCCGTGCAGGATGTCAGATAAAATCATAGATAGATAGATAGATAGATTCCCCTCATGTTTTTTTAGTTTATTTGATCTTGTTTGCTCAGGCGGGGAGTTCCAGACGGTTTGAGTAGAATGAGACTCCACAGTGGGAGTAGACTCAAAATCAAATTGCAATATTAGCCAAGATAACCTAGGGCAATTCATTCCATAATTCAAGCGATTTCTCTGTCTGGGTTATCTCTCTCACACACCCATTAAACGCTGGCTCTTTATCCTCCCTTTCTTGCAGCTACTGATTTTTCTGAACACACTCCCACACTGTTTGTTAGGACTATTTGTTACAATTTATTATAAAACTAATGATTTGCACTGAAAAGCCATTGGGGGATTCTTATTTGAAATCATGGATAAACAACAATGAACAAAGGTAAGCCTGCCTGATCAATACTAGCAATGCAAGATCAAACTGTTATTTGTCTAGTATGCCAATCCCCCACCAAAACTTCATGCCTTCTGCAAAATGTGTTTTATGTGGTTTTTTGTTTGTTTGTTTGTTTGTTTTTTTTTAAGATAATTAAAACAGCAGTTTTTAAATAATGAAAGAATATGTAAAAGTTTGGTGTTTGGGGTAAAAGCGCCCCTGCTGTTGGGGCAAAAAGGCACAATAATTAACATGATAATTAATAGAAGGTTGACTTTTCCATTTGTTGACATGACATTGTTAGATTCAGATGGCAAATATCATATATTATATAAAGTATTTGTATCAATACTGTGAGCTTTTTACCCCATGCTGGTAAGCCTTTACCCCATGTGTGGAGCCTCATGCATTTATGAGATTTTTAAACAAAATTAATGACTTGTATGATTTATTTTCACACAAAATCTGTTGCTCCATAAATGTTCAATAAAAATGTATGTATTTTTCTGTATTACCACAATGGCTGTGCATCCTGGAAACTGACCAAAACATATTTATACCTATACAACACAGGTGTAAACTCACTGTAAATTGATTATTAAAATGTACTACTAGAAAACTAGAATTTATACATCTTTCCTATGAAAGTTCAAGACCAATCCTTTAATCTTACTACTAGAGTTGCCAAACTATGCAAAAGCTGAAACTACGCAAAAGCGGCAGTCCTTCTGGTGCACTCAGTGTCCGATTTCTCTCACTTGTTTTCATTCAGTCCTTCAAGTGGAATATATTAGTGGAATAATGAATGAGGCTTTAGGGGGCGATTTTGGATACAGCCATTCTGAGGTCTGTTACATAACAGATTACAGGTCTCAGGCTTTTGGAAGCTCTGCGTGAAAGTTATTTCAGTTTCTTAGTTTTTGTCTTTCTCTTTGTCAGAAATGACATAAATAGTGAGACTGAAGCCATTACTCTCAGGCAATGAGTAGATTCTTATTTGAAATCATGGATAAACAACAATGAACAAAGGTAAGCCTACCTGATCAATACTATTTTAGTTTCTTAGTTTTTGTCTTTCTCTTTGTCAGAAATGACATAAATAGTGAGACTGAAGCCATTACTCTCAGGCAATGAGTAGATTCTTATTTGAACATAACATGGTCTTATTTGACCATGCTATGTTTATTTAAGAATCTAACACATTTGGTTCTAAGGCACACAAGGATCCTTTTAAACCAACGTTTCATAACTCTGTTTCTGGAGGCACACCAACAGTACAAATTTTTGAGGTCTATAAACACACCTGAAACAGTACATCAACTTGCTAGTATAGTAAACCGAAATAAATTGCCCAGAAACTGAAGACAGTTGACTTGCTGCATTAAAAAAAAAGCTATCAAAATGACCAGCCTACACTGTAAAAAATAAAAAATGCAATTTGTTGAGTCAGCGTAAAATAATTTGTTACCCTGCTGCCTTAAAATTTTAAGTTCAGTCAACTAAAATAAGTTTAGTCAACTTGAAATGTTAAGTTGTACTAAGTAACAACTTAGATATTTGTGTTTGCTAAACTTAACAGATGGGTAAGTTGATTCAACTCAAATATCTAAGTTGTCACTCAGTATAATTTAACATTTCAAGTTGAATAAACTTTTTTTGATTTGACTGAACTTAAAATTTTAAGGCAGCCAGGTTACAAATTATTTTAAGTTGACTTAACAAATTGTTTTTTACAGTGTATTTTGATATATAACACTCTGCCCTATAGATAGGATGACAGGTAAAATCATAGATAGATAGATAGATAGATAGATAGATAGATAGGCTGGGAGTTCCAGACGGTTTGAGTAGAATGAGACTCCACATGGGAGTAGCTAGACTCAAAATCAAACTGCAATATTAGCCAAGATAACCTGGGGCAATTCATTCCATAAATCAAGCGATTTCTCTGTCTCGGTTATCTCTCTCACACACCCATGTTATCTCTCTCACACACCCATTAACTCTTTATCCTCCCTTTCTTGCGGCTACTGGTTTGTTAGGATGGAACTTTGGATGTGTTTCCTGATAGTCATGGTTTTATTAGGGTTCTAAATATATTTAATGCATCCTTCTAAACAAGAACAACATTTATTAAAACAATTTCACAGATTTAAGAGCAGTGTTGGGCAGTAAACCATTACTTTGTAACGCGTTACTGTAATTTGATTTTTTTTTTTTTTTAGTAACGGAGTAATTTAACGCGTTATAATTTCCAAATTAGTAGAGTATAGTTACAAGCATGCGTCACCGCTGCGTTACATCATTGCAGACAGAATGTGATTTATCATATAAAAAGGGTGTTGGCTAGCACACGCGACGTCCTTTACCTGAGAACTACTTTGACTGGAAAGCGCCTGTGAGGCGGATACTATCAATGAAAACATAGTCAGCATGGAGAGAGGAAAGCACGCGTTCTGTAGCTGGAAATACAATCATTATTTTTAGTTTATTTCTGTCAAAGGCAAGAATATTATTGTGCGTTGTCAATTAGAGGGAAAGAAATCCTTTTCAACCGTGAGAAACTGAAAGGGCAACATGGCACATTAAAACTTATTGAGAACGTACCGGGTGCGGAGAGCAACGCATCAGCTTCTGTTATCGTACCGCGCCGCTCTCTGTTGCGTCGAGTCCAGCGAGAGTGGTCTCTTATCCACTGGCACTGGACTCAAAAGAGAGTACAAGACTTGCGCGGTACAAGACCTAATGGGCGAGTGCGGGTGCGGGCGCGGGCGGGCAGAGACTGCAGGATGCGATAGAATAAAATGATTTGCGGGACTCCCGCAAAATAGAACCGTCTAAACATAAAATATCTAAAACAAATTAATTGCTATTCATGTATTGCACAAAAGCAACAAGAGCAACTATATAAAACAAAAATGATTAACAGGCGTAAGCATAGGCAGAGTTTCTGTTTATAACATGTGTTTGCAGCGTTGAACAATGTTGATTTCTGAAATGCAACGGACAATCAAAGAATCCACTCACCGCTCGAAATGCCGTGCATTCTGCAACCATGCACGCAGCAGTCTATTGCTTTTATAGTTAAAGTAACAGCGGTTTGTGAATGTTCATGCTTTAATAACAATTATTTTATCGGAGCGTTTATGCTGGGATGGTAGGCAACACACAAATTCACTATTTCACGTAAATTCCGTGGATGTACAAAAAAAGTAACGTAACGAGTAATGTAACGAATTACTTTTGAAATAAAGTAATCAGAACAGTAATGTGATTACTTTTCAAAAGAGTAATCAGTAATCAGTAATTTAATTACATTTTCAGAGCAACTTGCCCAGCACTGTTTAAGGGTGAAATGGTGTAGTGGTGCTCTGAAATGAGGATGCAAAGTCCTTAGTTTTTTAAAAATAATTTTTCAGTCACATTTTCTTTACATTAAATAAACACTACTTAAACTACCAGAATAAAAAGCTATATTGTATTTTTATATAAGCAATGTAATTAATAGGCTGTATTTACTTATGAACTGATGTTCAGCTGTTCTTTTTCATCAGTCATCAGAGCTCGGTAAACAGTGGTCACAGATGCTGAGATTTAATTTTAATTTCAACAATCTGAAAACCCCACATATCAAGTTTTCAGGCTGTTTGATTTTGATGTAACAAAGTGGTTCTAAGTGAGTGAGTTGTTTACTTAATTTTTTAAAATTAGTTTTCCCAATAATTCTATTATATTGTTCATTCAGACTGATTCGCAAACGCGAAACGCACACAAACAAAAGAGGCGGGATTTATCGTATGAACCTGTCACAGCCGATCATAACCAGTCATATCCAATCATATCACGATGCAGGCATTGCCTCTTCTCACCTGACTTTTTTCCCCCATTCATTCTCCGTTAACCCCACTTTTAGGGGTCTGTTAAACTTCAGTGGGGTCAGGGGAGGCAAGAGAGACGCGGACTGCTGCTGTAACTTTACCTGCTGGTGTCGCTGTTGGACACTTTTACTTTAGAAAAACAAGTGATTTATAGGTTTTTCTTGTCATAATTTGTAATATTTGCTTTATTCTTTGTACTTTGATTTTTTTTTATCTTGCCTCCCTTGCCTCCTCAGAGAAAATGACCCTGCAGGCAGAAGAAAATTTATGCAGTACTCATATTTTTTGGTGATGCAGTAATAAATTAAGAAATATCATTACTGTTTCCAACCATGTGTGCAGAAACAAAAACAATTTTTTGGTTTACTAGAGGGTAGGGTAAGTGAGTTATGAAACAGAGAGAGAGAGCAGATTTTTCCTATCCTTTCCCCTCTGTGACCTCCTCTCAAAGCATATTCCATGCCTCTGCATTTCCATGGTAACCCCGCGCCTCATCTATCACTAAAAGCTTTGATTATGCGCTCTTATGAACTGTACAAAACATACTCATGCAAGCTGATCACACACAAACCAGTTTATGAATAATTATGAAGGGGGAGGTGCTGGGAAGGATTGAATATGAATACTCAAAGTTTACAGTGATGATTTGTTGGATCTATAATGTGCAATGTAACACAAGCAATAATGTATGATGCCCTGAAATCCTCTAAGCCTGAGGCAGGGATGTTAATGTAGAAAACAAAAAATGAAAAAACAATAACATCAACAACAATATGTATTAGAGATTTCCCTTTGCTGCCCTGAGGCTTATTGCTTTGTAGAGGAATGAAGCACACTGCTCTCATTATGTGCGGTGATTCATACACTTTAGTTCTGCAGGTGGGCTGCCCGACCTTAGTAATTCATGAAGCACTGGTGTAAAATCATGATTGAGATTATTCCCAATGTAATTTCAGTGAAAACATAATTATAGCATCTCTAGATGCCTCTCTACATGTTGCTTTACACAGATATGCATCAAAGGCCGTAAAGGACATGATTTGTATTCCAAGTTTAGTGGGTTTAGTGACTCGGTGAAGGATCTATGATATGATTAATATGAATGGAGTCTGTCTCTCTCTTCTTGGTGTTTATGTAATTGAGTGTGTGGGTTTAGTATTAACATCTGGCCAGCTTTAGGGCAGATATAGAGTCATAAATCACCCTGCACAGTTATTGTCTCCTTGACCACGACAAACACAGATGCACACACTCCTTAATATCCCTTTGGCTATAACGTGCAGATTTGGCTAAACTTGTGAAACTGTTCTTATAAATAAAGTAAAACATGTCAAGAAGTATTGATGAGATGGCAGCACAAATTACACTAGAATAAATTATTATATGAAGTTATTGTATCAGTGTATACCTGTGTTTTACGCATTAAAGATTTTTAATAGTATATTATATGAATTATATTATATCGGTATGTTATATTCACGGTATCTTATATTAATGGTATATTGTAGAGATTTCTAAGTCCTTATTTGAATGCAGTATTTGCAGTAAGGGCCATGTTGACCATTTCCAAGATTTTTGTTGAAGAAATTTAAAAAGAGCTGTCATTTATTTTATTACTTTTATTACTGAGGCAATACTGACCTCTAGTGTGAGACAGTGAATTCTACTTTCCCATATGAGAATATCTAAAATAAAAGGAAGTATTTTGTTTTATTTATTTTTACACCGTGAAAAGAAAAAAAGCGTATAATTTATTTTGCCAATATTATACGTGTACAAGTGACCAGATTACTCCTATACTGGAGTCTTTGCACTAGCTCCCTGTCAGGTTTCTTGTTTTTTTCATTTTAAATGTTAAAATTCTCAGGTTTCACGTCACGGCCTTTCATAGTTTGGCTTCACTATTTAAGAAAAAATAAAATAAATTAAAATAAATAGATAATTTAAAACGATTCGGAAAAACGGAGATTACCCCTTGGAGTTTAAAGTGTTTAAAGTTCAGACTTTAAGGCGTGATCTTCGTTCTTCCGAATCATTTATTATTAGTAGTAGTAGTAGTAGTAGTATTTACATTTTAGATTATACCATTCTTAAATTGTTTTGATGCATGTTTTTATTTTTATTATTTTTATTTATTTAAATCTTTTTTGTAAAGCGCTTTGAGATGCAACTTTTAAAGTCGCTATTAAACGTTAAGTTGTTGTTGTTATATATGCAAATAAATATCTTGTTAGACCATTAGTAAAGGACATTACATATTGACATAACAGGATCCAACAGAGCGTCTTGTCCAATCATGTAGTTCTACGATCTGGAAAATGTGTTGCTGTACGAGGGTGTGTAGCAAATCTCTGACCAATCAGTAAGCGCATACTAAGTAAAATCAACCAATCAATATCATCCTTACAAGTAGGCCATATCCGTTTCGCGGAAGTTGACGTTGCTAACACCAGAGGAAACATTTCTGAGCATATCCATCATTTATAATGAGGATAACATATCATTAACCGGTAAGGTATGTCTGACATTTATGTCTTATTTTATAAAGTGCGTAACTTGCCGCCGGTTTTAGTGTTTAGCGAAACGTTTTTCTGTAGAAATATATGAATATTAACATGACTTGTCATGAACTGCTGTAGTCATGGACTGTCTACCATAAGGTCATATTTCTGGTGTCAGCTGGACAAATCTTGTTCTACAGTATTTCACGTATTTACCTATTGTGTTAGATATTACAATTATAATAATACTTAAATGCCAGTGTGTTTATCTACAGCATATAGGACAGCTATACATATCAAATACAGGTTTAGGTGGTTTTAAAGACGACTGTGCTTGACCACAAGTGAATTTTACTTTCATCTTCAGACTGTGAAACAACATGAGAGATGGTTGTAAATGAGCCAAAGAGCCACTTGGCTCACATTAGACTAAAGAAAAATGACAGTACACCTGATTTAACAATTTTATGCTTAACCTGCTTTTTTTTTTTTTTCATGCAGATATTGTCTTGCAAGAATGTTGGACGTGTGGCCTGTGACATTTGGATCTCTTGATTGATGGCAGCTCTAGCAGTGTTCCGGCATGCCTGCAGCGGTCCTCTGCTGTGGGGCTGGGGACCTGTTCTGTTTGGCTTGCTGGGGTCTGTATTTGTTCTGCTGCTGCCTTTAGCAGGAATAGAGGAGCAATGCTGTGCCACATTAAAGGGTCTTGCTCTTCTGCGCTGCCAGCTGTGGGGCAATGTCCAGCGGCCTGTAGTGCACACCACCAGCCTGACGGTCCCTTTCACTGCACTAGACCTCCTGCCACAGAAAGTCAAGCCTAGTAAAGGTACAGTTGACGCTGATGTTGACTTTGTGTTGAGTGGCTGAATGTCAATTCAAAATTGACTCTAGTAACTTTCTTTACTTGATACATGTTATTCAGTCTTCATAATCTGTCTCTATCAGTCTGTCGGTATCTATTTTTTTTTCTGATCAGAAAACCACTAACCCTTCTACTTATCTCTATGTAGATTATTAATACTTTGAATTTGCTTTGAATTAGCTTTTAGTTGTTATTTTGTAATATATCTTTCATATAATATAGCTTTCATATATATATATATATATATATATATATATATATATACACTACCAGTCAAAAGTTTACATTTTTTGAACTCTCTTTTGCTCACCAAGCCTGCATTTATTTGATCCAAAGTACAGCAAAAAAAAGTTATATTTTGAAAAATATTTACAATTTATAATAACCGCTTTCTGATTGAATATAGCCTATTTTAAAATGTAACATATTCCTGTGATTTCAAAGCTGAATTTTTAGCATCATTACTCCAGTCACATGATCCTTCAGAAATCATTCTTATATTCTGATTTGCTGCTCAAAAACATTTTATCATTATTATCATTATCATTATTGTTATTATTATGTTGAAAACAGCTGTGTAGAATTTTTTTCAGGTTTCATTATGAATATAAAGTTAACAGCATTTATCTGAAATAGAAATCTTTTGTAACATTATAAAAAAAAATTATACTGACTCCAAGCTTTCGAATGGTATAATGTATAATGTTACAAAAGCTTTTTGAATTCAGATAAATGCTGATCTTTCTATTCATCAGAGAATCCTGAAAAAATGTATTGTTTCTGTTTTAACTATTGATGATAATAATAATAATAATAATACATGTTTCTTGAACAGCAAATCAGCATATAAGAATGATTCTAAAGGATCATGTGATACTGAAGACTGGAGAAATGATGCTGAAAATTTTTGAAGCTGAAAATAGCATTTTTTTTTAAATAGTAAAAATATTTTGCAATATTACTGCTTTTGCAGTAATCAATATCAAATAAATGCAGGCTTGGTGAGCAGAAGAGAACTGTTTAGAAAACATTAAAAAAACAACACACACACACACACACATACATATATATATATATATATATATATATATATATATATATATATATATATTATTCTTTTTTTTTTTTTTTTTTTTTTTTTTTTTAATTCTTTCATTTAAAAGTTTTCCGATTACTATTTTATTTTATATTATTTCAATTAACAGACATTTGTTTTTACTTAACAATAACATTGTTATGTTCTGTTTGTATTGTTTGTTTGTTTGTTTGTTTGTTTTTGTGGTTAAGTCAATTCTGAGTGGATCAAGTCTCTCCCTCTTACTTTTCTTGTTGAATTTCCTACTCTAATTTTGCTATATATGTTCAATAATGGAATTGAATTTTTTAAAATCGTATATTCTTGTCTCATTCACCTCTGTGGCCACAGTTTATTTTTAGGCTTTTGAAAGCTTTACAGATACTAAAACTCATTAGAAGATCACTGAAATCAGGTTTACAGGCAATTTAGTGTCATACATTTCGATTAAACCGACACAACTGAAAAATAATTAAAAATGAAACTTACTTTCAAGTGTTAATGTCTAACGATTATGCGTCTCTTAGCTGGAATGTCATACCACTAAACACTGACCATCTGTTTGTTTACAGAGACTCAGTTGGAGGCAAAGGCAGCTCTCCAGCAAGCTTTGGAGATGAAGAAAAATGGCAAGAGGGAGAAAGCTCATAAGCTGCTCGTCCACGCGCTCAACATGAACCCAGAGTTTGTGGATGCGCTCACCGAACTGGGAACCATACTGGAGGAGGAAAAAGACGTTGTCCAAGCAGACCACCTGTACACCAAAGCCCTCGCCATCTCACCCTGTAACGAGAAGGCTCTGGTGAGCAGGGATCGCACACTCCCATTAGTAGAGGAAATAGATCAACGTCACTTTGGAATCATCGATGGAAAGGTACGACGTCTCATGTCCATACCCAAAGGCAACTCTGCTTTGCGTAGAGTCATGGAGGAGACCTACTACCATCATATTTACCACACCGTAGCTATCGAAGGCAACACGCTCACTCTTTCAGAGATTCGACATATTATAGAAACCAGATATGCTGTACCAGGAAAGAGCCTTCAAGAACAGAACGAGGCAATTGGCGTCGATGTAGCAATGAAGTACATAAACACAACCCTGCTATCCCGCGCTGGAGCAATCACAGTAAACGACATCCTAGAGATACACAGACGGGTCCTAGGCTACGCCGATCCCGTCGAAGCCGGGCGATTCCGTGTCACCCAGGTGTTCGTGGGACATCACATCCCACCGCACCCACAGGACCTGGACAAGCACATGCAGGAACTGGTGCAGTGGTTGAACTCAGAGGAAGCGCTGCATCTACACCCGGTGGAGTTCGCAGCTCTTGCACACTATAAACTGGTGTACGTGCATCCATTCGTGGACGGGAATGGACGGACGTCCCGACTGCTCATGAACTTAATCCTAATGCAAGCTAGTTATCCACCCATCACCATTCGGAAAGAACAGAGGGCAGAGTATTATGCCGCCCTGGATACTGCCAATGAGGGCGACGTGAGGCCCTTTATACGCTTCATCGCGAAATGCACAGAAATGACACTTGATACGCTACTGATAGCCACAACTGAGCATGCGGTTGGGCTGCCTGACGCTAGCAATCACGCCTGTCCTGACTGTAAACACACCATACCTGTGCATAGCTGATAGATGTATAGTGGTAAGTGGAAAAAGATAGCGTGTAGCGTGAACTGACGTGCCATAAGGCCATATCAGCCTCTCTGATGAAACACTGTCCAACCTTCAACCGCAAGCATGGGACCTACATGGACAAATTGTGGATCTATTTTAAGTTTGTGCATTCACTGTGTAGCTCTCTCTGTTACAAATCCGCTGTTCTTTTTGAAATATGGACCATTCGTCTATATTTTAGCCTCTGCTTTGTTGTCAGTTTCAAAGCTTTTCTGTTTCACTGAATGAACAGTATTAGGTCAGATCTTCAGATCTTTTAGCAACTCAATCCTCCTGCTTTTGAGTAAATTAACTCTGCTGTCTGTTGGGAACAATATTCATACTCGTACTTTTGTGGTGTTTATCTCTATACTTGGACTTCTTCCAGTCTCAAAATACAAGCTTGAGTTAATCGCTTATGAAGTTTGCTTGGAAAAATGAACAGGTTTGTAAAATGTGAAAAACTTTGCAGTTCTTTAGTGATGATTTTCAGATGCAGAAGTACATTTTGTGAACTCTACAGCTTGTTGGACACATTTCTCATTTACAAGCTGGCAGGTTACAGCAAAGAAATGTCATGTTCAGAAATGAGTGTCTGCCAAACTCAGTTTGAGTAATAGTTAACCTTTAACATTTCCTAGAGCATAATCCATGATTTTGATTTGAATTCTTTCGTTTATTTTAAAAGGATAGGTCACCCAAAAATGAAAATTCTGTCATTAATTACTCACCCTCATGTCGTTCCAAACATGTAAGATCGTCATTCATCTTCAGAATACAAATTAAGAATTTTTTTTTTTTTTTTTTTTTTTTTTTTTTTAAATCCAAGAGCAAGGGTACTACCATGTTCCAGGCACAGAAACATAGTAAGGACATCAATGAAATAGTCCATGTGAAGTTATTTTTGTTTTCTTTGCATACAAAGAGTATTCTGAACCACTGATGTCACATGGACTATTTTAACGAGGTCCTTATTACTCTAGGATTTCACAACTCTTGGATTTCATCAAAAATATCTTAATGTTTGTTCCAAAGATGAGCGAAGGTCTTACGGGTTTGGAACGACATGAGAGTGAGTAATTAATGACAGAATTTTTTTAGTGAACTATCCCTTTAAAAGATTTTAAGATGTTATTTTTCCATATGAAAATGATTCCGACGTGTGATTTAAGGAATATTATAATAGCCCACAGCTGTTCAAAATGTTATTTAGGAAGCTGTATTATTGATCACATGAATAGTGTTGAAAGGTTGTATTAATAATAATGTTAGGGACTTTTTTTGATTGACATCTTTTGATTTTGATTTTGCCACTATTTTCAAGCACTTTAATCTATTTAAACATAGCTTTAATTTATTTTACTACTCGTAAAAGCTATTTTATTATTGTGTGTAATAAATTATTGTGCAACTTCTCATTTCCTTTTAGTATTTGGTGGATTTGTCATCATTTTCTGTCTTTTCATAAGCAGAATAATAGCCAGTATCCACAGCTGTAAAATATGAAAAATGTCAAAACAGTCCACAAGGGCTGTCACGATTCTTCGATGCAATAGAGTGTTTTCATGATGCGAAGTCAATCGGCCATATTGGCAGCACTGAAACTGGCATATTTTGCTGAAAATTATTGTCATGTTTTGGGCTGTACTAATCGATCTGACTGGGAAAAACATTTGGAGTATTGTAGACTGCCAAAAGAGATAACAAATCAAGGAGAAGAGTGCAAAAAACTGGGGAACAAAAGGCATTTGTGGCCAAACTGAACCAGGATTTCCAGGGCAGAAATCTTGAAAACATTCGTGTTTGTTCTTATAATTTCTGGTTAAGCAGGTGAAATTTTAGGCTAATGTCTTAATACTGTTCGTACTTATATTTACCAACTATTAACTTTGTCAAATTGCGCCCTTTTCTGATTATTAAGTCCTCTATATGCTTTAGCAGCTGGTTTAGACGGTATTCAGTAGTACATCAACTGTGCAATCCATGGGCACATCCGGGTAACTGACCAACGACGAGAATCCATGAAATGCATTATAAGATCATTTTCTGAGGCTGCATAACATAAAAACATTTTAAAATCATAAGCATAATATTATGAATTCACAAACCTTACCATTCAAGTGCTACACGAACTGTTATAAGTTGACCGTCTCAAACTCCATCTCTGTATATTACTACGAGTTTGGGTTTATAACGTTCATCTGGGATCGAAATTTTATCAGATT
The DNA here is from genome assembly GCF_022985175.1 of Labeo rohita. Lineage (NCBI taxonomy): Eukaryota > Metazoa > Chordata > Actinopteri > Cypriniformes > Cyprinidae > Labeo > Labeo rohita. The sequence goes on from NC_066873.1 coordinate 34,954,877, forward strand.
TGCAAACACATAATACATCAGTATCTTTCTCAATATGCTCAATATTCATTGCGATTTCAAAATAAATGCTTAAACCCTCACTCTGAGTTTACACGGTTTGCTATCCAAATTTTCAAGAAATTACAGTGGTTGTAACATTTCTGTTGTAAAGAAATGGACAAATATTAAAGATTAAGTGGACACTGGAAGTAAGTGTTGTTTAGTCAATATTGAACAATGATTAGATTGGGTTGTAAAGTATAAAAACAATCGTCAGGCAGTTGGCGCCCTCTGCAGGCCTTTGAGATAATGCATAATGTACGTAGCTCTATTGTTTATAATAGATTATGCACAAATGGTTTTGTTAAAAAAAAAACGTATGATTACTTGTTTCTTATACTTTATTTGAATTAATTATTATCGGACCACAAAACCAGTTACAAGTGTAAATTTCTCGAAATTTCATTATCTGAAAGCTGAATAAATAAGCTTTTTTGTTGATGTATGGTTTGTTAGGATAGGACAATATTTGGCAGAGAAACAATTATTTGAAAATCTGGTATTTGATGATGCAAAAAAAAATCAAAATACTGAGAAAATCGCCTTTAAAGTTGTCCAAATGAAACTCATAGCAATGCATATTCCTAATCAAAAATGAAGTTTTGATATATTTATGGTGAAAATTTTACAAAACATCTTAATGGAACATGATCTTTACTTTATATCCTAACGATTTTGGCATAAAAGAAAAATCGATAAATTTGACCCATCCAGGGTATTTTTGGCTATTGCTACAAATTTACCCGTGCAACATAAGACTGGTTTTGTGGTCCAGGGTCACATATGTATTTTAAGTCATTTTAAAGGCTATGATCGCTTAGGTCTATTTTTATAACCACAAAAAAATGACATTCTAAAATCTGATAATCTAAAATATGGCTATAACAAAATGAGAAAATATCACAAGTGAGCACAAATATCACAAGTCATATGTTTGACAACCACATACATTTAATTGCTTCATTAAACAATTTAGGCCTTAAAAAGGAAAAATAAAACCGTATGACTACATACAATTTGAGCAACACAGGAAATACAACAGGAACATTATTAGAAATAATCAAAAGAGTGCCTCAAGAAGACACTGACAGTGGTAAATAAAAATGGCCAATCTATAATCAAAATAATTGATACACTAATCCAAATAAAGAAAGGAAAGTGCACAATTTACCACACGTATACCATGTTTTCATTACTTTTAATGTTGAACAAGACATCGCAACAGCACGTTGTTTTTGTTTTTTCTCAATCACTACTTTAGGCCACTGTGGTGATCAAACGCAAATATATAGAGCTACTTTTCTTTTTTTTTTTTAGTTCAAAATATACAAATGTTTTACAAAACTATGGCCAACCATTGAGGGGTGTGAACGAGAGTCAAACACAATCAAAAACAACGCAGGAAGGAACTGTCTAGTGTATGACACCGCAGTTAAAAAAATAGATCAGCTTAACATTTAGTAGTGGATGAAATACACAAGTCCATCATAGCCATCAAAACCAGTAAATAATACTAATATCCAGGACATTTTAGATGATATATGTTGTATGTATATATACAATACAGTATAGGATGGGTTCACAGTCAGGTGAACTCGTAGTGGAAGGTTCTAGCGATATACAGCTGCATAGATTCTTCCGGGAAGGACCCAATCGGTTCTAAAGCGGCAACCGCGCTCCGCAGCCAGCCATTCAACTTCGAATGTGACCGCAAACGCATTCTAGATTAGCTAAACTCGACTTCTAGACTGAGTGTTGAATTGAAGCTGGCTGTGGAGCACAAGCTTTAACCTTCAGACCATTATTGAGCACACAAGGTAAGGCAGGTTTACAAGCTGTGTCAGCAATCAAACAAGATTCAAAGGGCAGCGCTTGGAGAAAATACAAAATGCATGATAAAACTAGAATATCTACTAATTTCCAGGACAGTGTACAGCTTTTAATGAAAGCGCTGCAGTCTAATAAACAAAAGTTTAACCTCTTAGTCACAGATGTGTTGTTGGCAAGGTGCTGGATTTTATTTGCTGACAAGATCATCTATTACTCTTCATCTAGTCTTCATTTAGAGCTGTTATGAAGACGTTTATTAGAATTAGCAATCTACACATGCAAGACTGTTTCAAATGGTTGTGGTACTGCAAATAAATTATTTATACAACATGCAGTTCAGAGAATATGTAAAATAAAGGTTTTGATCTTTATTGATATTTTTTGTTGTTGTTGTTGCCTTTGACAAGGCAGAGGTGCAGGACGCATCTACATATCAGCTGCCCCAAAAGGGGCCTACTGAGAAATGAAGCCGTGTTGAAACCCATTTATAATACATCATGTATCTTCATATTAAATGTTCTTGCATATACCTTTATCATGTTTTAACATCCTGTTAAAAAAATACTCGCTGACAAAATCTGAAATCTGCCCCCCGAGTCCCTTTCGTTATTACTAAGAAATCAAGAAAACAATACAGCTCACATTTCCATGGTTGAGGTGTTAAAATAGTTTTACTATATATCGGGGAGGTGGTCACGTATTTACAGAAAGTAGGCTAAATTAAAACGCTGTTTCTCCGCCGGACTCCGTAAGGACACAGCATGGCTTTCTGTCAGAAGGCAGGTTTTCTTCTTGTGTTATCTGCAAACAGTTTCACTTCTTGAGGAGCATCCTGGCAAAGTCCTCGTTGGACAGAGACTTGGTTTGCGTGTCCAGGCTCGTGGTTCCAGGTCCTCCGTCCACTCCATCTGTCACTGTGGCATGTGGCGCAGAAACGGTCCCGTTCTCCGCTTTGGCATCTGGAGCGCTCTGCCGGTACAGAGAGCGTGGCAGCAGAGAGATCTGAGTGCGTCCTTTTCCTCTCCTGAAAAGAAATGAAATTGTGTAAAGAGAAAGAACTGATGTTTTGTTTTGTTTTTGTTTTTTCAGTAAAACAGCCCTTTTTGAGGGGGGGAGGGTTTGCAATGAAAAATGTATTTGCAAAATTTCTTTTGCTTTGTAGCACTACATTTAGTATATGTAAGATTATAATTTTAACTGTGGTTAATTTAAATAGTGTTATTACTATTTTAAATCTGATAAATCAATTTGCTTTATTTTACATAAACAAAAAAAAATTAACAATTTAACATTATTAAATAATATTAAACAGAAATATTATAAAACTAAAATGTAAAGTTATAAAACTATTCTGATACTATTTCACTATAAAATCAACTGATTTTTTTTTTTTTTTTTTTGCTTTGTGGGACCACACAATTTAGTATGTATATGTAAGAACATTTTAAAACATTTTACATTTGAAATTTAAAATGTAAATAGTACTATTAAATAACATTAATCAGTAATATTTATGAAAATTATATAAACTATAAATCAACTGCCATTTAAAACTGAATTTTTTGCTTTGTTGTAAAAATGTTATATACATACATACATACATACATATACATATATATATATATATATATATATATATATATAAATAAATAAATTTGAATAATAAATAATTTAACTATTAAATAATATTAAACAGAAATATTTATAAAATTCTAAAAAAAAATTTTTTATTGTATTTCATTGTAAAATAGTGATTAAGAAGAAACAAGAAATTTAAAATTTAAATATTATTATTAAATAACATTAAACAGGCATATTTATAATATTAATACTTATGCCCCCCTTTCTTTAAACATTAAACAGAAATATTGATAAAAGTTAAACTACTGTAATTCTGATAAATCAACCGCAATTTAAAGCATTTTTTTGCTTTGTAAAAAAAAATAATAATTTTAATTATGATTAATTTAACATTATTAAATACTATTAAACAGAACTACTTGTAAAATTTATTTTTAAAAAAATAGTACAACTATTTCACTAGAAACTAAACTGATGTATAGTAAAATTACAACCTTAATACTTATTTCCTCCATTCTTTATTTTTAAAACTCAAACTTTCATTTTGGTGCAAAACTGCAGGAAGCCATCAAAGTTTCAGGTTTATAAACGCTTCACATTACAAATTTGGTGTAACAGCTGGTGCATGTTTTGTTCCCAAATGCACATTATAAGCACATGCAGAGATGAGTTTTTGTGGAGCAGCATTTATGGAGACACTGAAAACGCCACTTCACTCACACAGAATGCATATTTATCAAATTGTACCACAGCCTGATAATCACACTAAACTGTATCGCAATTTTGATTTTATTCTACTTAACCATTTAGCCCTACATAAGGTAGTTACAATTTATAGTTAATATTTTGACAGTAAACCTCTTTCCTCTGGTGACACAGGTCTTCGTATCCAAGATTTTCACAACATAATTACTGACATCCACATAGCAGTAACTCAACACAGGTGGAGAGCTAACCTGGTGTATCAAATACTTACGCTCCCTGAGGTTGCCTTGGCATCGCTGCTCCCAGGACTCGACTAGGCGCTGCTTTATCGTCCATCTTCCTGCTCGGGGGGTTGCTAATGGCAACAGAGAGTGTGAAGTTCTCCAGCATGGTGCCGTCCATCTTCAACACAGCCTGTGAGGCCTGTGCTTCGTTCTCATATTCCACATACGCCAAACCCTACAGAGCACACACATGCATTGATGTGAAGAGTCAACAACATACACTATCATCTATCAACAGCATCTGTTTAACATTTGGACAGGTCATGTATCTACAGGAATATGAGTATTATAGTCTTAAAAAACAAAACAAAAAAAAAAAAACACTTGCTTGGAGATGACTTTTACAAGGTTTTCAGCAGGTTTTATAAAGGTAAATTTTAAGACAATGTTCTTTTCTCTAAATATAAACATCTAGTGAGCAGACAATGAGTTGTTTTAGCAAATTCAAAGTTTAAAGCTTCCAAATGAATCTCCATTATGATTTAATTCACTTAAAAAGGCTTTAATGGCTTTACTCTCGAACGCTAGAATATGGGAATAACTTTTACTGTTCCTTCCGACCACACTGCAAAAAATATGTTTTCTTCCTCAGCAGTTTTGTCTTGTTCTCCATTGAAAATACCTAAAATATTCTAGAAATCAAAAAACATTTACTTTTTGTAAATTAAATGGCCCAAGTCTTGTTTTATGAGAAATTTAACTTTTTATAAAATCAACTTTTTCAGATTTGTAATAATGTATTTTTTTGTGTGTACCACATAAGGTTTGTTTTTAATGTATATTATTTCTGGGTTTTTGACATATGTTGTAATTAATTTGCAGTTATTTACATTTATATATTTGTTATTGTAATTAAGCTTTTTGTTTAATTCCATTGATTGTTTTTGTTTTCTTTATTGTTTAGGTGGAGGCTCTAAATAAGTACTTTGGGGTTTCTGCCTCTCCCTGCACAGTGTATGGATTGTACTTTTTTGTATTTGATTTATTCTTATGCAAAATAAACTAAACTAAAAAAAAAATATTAAAATAGAAAACAAGTTTTTATACCCCACTGACACATATTTATTCTTATTTTAAGTATAAACTCTATTTTGGTCAGTTTCTAAGAAAACAAGACTTCATGTGACCCTGGATCACAAAACCAGTCATAAGGGTAAATTTTTCAAAATTTAGATTTATAAGCTGAATAAATAAGCTTTCCACTGATGTATTGTTTGTTAGGATAGGTTAATATTTGGTCAAGATACAACTATTTGAAAATCTGGAATCTGAGGGTGCAAAAAAACAAAATCAAAATATTGAGATAATCGCCTTTAAAGTTGTGCAAATGAAGTTCTTCACAATGTATATTACTAATCAAAAATTAAGTTTTCAAATATTTACAGTAGGAATTTTACAAAATATCTTCATGGAACATGATCTTTATATAATTTCCTAATGATTTTTGCCATAAAAGAATAATCAATAATTTTGACCCATGCAATGTATTTTTGGCTACTGCTACAAATATACCCCAGCAACTTAAGACTGGTTTTGTGGTCCAGGGTCACATATTCATTTTGCATCGCTTTGCATCATTTATCTTGATTTAAGGATGTTAGATATTTGAACTGGACAAAATACTGGAGGAAGAGATTTATTTTTTTAAAGTGCATACAACATTTAATGCCATAACTATAAATTTAAAGGGGTCATCAGATACCAATTTTCCACAAGTTGATATGATTCTTTAGGGTGTTAATGAAAAGTCTGTAACATACTTTGGTTAAAGATTCTCAGTGGTTGTGTAAAACACCCTTTTTACCTTGCCAAAATCAGCTATGCAAAAATCATCCTGTTCTGGTTGAGGCTGCTTTAAATGTTAATGAGCTCTGCTCGCCCCGCCCCTCTCTTCTCTCTGTGGAGTGACGAGCCTGTTTACTTCAGCCGCATTTAGCCGCTCAACTTGCTAACTAGCACGAAGATTCATAAAAAACCCTTGTACACACTTCTGCTGTAAGTGAAGCTGGATCATGAATGATTCGTGTGAACATAGACGGATATATGTAGATCGGGAGGTGCATTCCATTCACAAACAAATGTAATCCACTGCATCTTCAGTGGCTCAGATGTCAAAAGTAAATAATGACCACTATGTTCATTATTACATCCAGCAACACAACACCTCAATCAGAGATATTCTTGTCTAACTTACATCCCTGCTCCGGCATCAAAACAATGGAGGTCGGACTGTTACAGCTGATTTAAGGCAGGTCTGAGGTAAGATGCTCAAGTCAATCAACTATCGTGGGAGTGGCCTCTGTGGGTGTGACGCCACACCGACAGCCATCTGAGAATGGCTCAATTTGAAAAAGGGGATATTATTTTTACAGATTAATTAAAAACCACTGCATGAATTTTTATCATTACGGGGTAGATGTGTACATACACTGCCAACACACATTAATGTTCAAACAACATGTAAACGTGAACTTTGCATCCGATGACCCCTTTAAGTTTTTCTGAACTTACACTACCAGTTAAAAGTTTCTGAACAGTAAGATTTTTTGTCTTTTAAAGAAGTCTCTTCTCTCCAAGCCTGCATTTATTCGATCCAAAGTACAGCCAAAACTGTGACATTTCGAAATGTTTTTACTAATTAAAATAACTTTTTTCTATTTGAAAATATTTTAAAATGCAATCTATCCTGTGATTTCTCTGAATTTTTTCCCCCAAAAAACATTTTTATTATTATTATTATCATGTTGAAAACAGCCGATTAGAATTGTTTCAGGTTTCTTTGACGAACAGAAAGTTCATGTATTCAACTGTTTTAAATCCTGATAATAATAATAAATGTTTCTTGAACAGCAAATCAGCATATTAAAATGATTTCTGAAGTATCATGTGACACTGAAGACTGGACTAATGATGCTGAAAATTCAGCTTTGATCACAGGAATAAATTACATTTTAAAACATTCAAATAGAAAAGAGTTATTTTAAATAGTAAAAATATTTCATAATGTTACTGTTTTTGCTGTACTCTGGATCAAATAACTGCAGGCTTGGTGAGCAGAAGAAACTTTATTTAAAAAAACATTAAAAAAAACTTTGTTTAAAATTTTTAACTGGGGCCTACAAACCTTGGGTTTGCCGGAACGGTTGGTGACAAGCCGGATGGCTTTGACTGTGCCGTGCTGTTTACAGAGATCCTCCAGTGTCTCTTTAGTGCAGGTGTACGGCAGGCCCGAGATAAAGATCTTGTGCTTCTCCATTGCTGTCTTGTACTTAAAAACCTAAGACACATCATTCAACTGATTAACACTTAAAAAATGATAACCAATAAAGAAATGTACAAGAAATGTTGAATTAGAAATTGTTCACTTGAACATCAAGAAACACTAAACACCAGGTCATAAATTCAGCAGTGCACATTCTAGATACCTTGAAGTCAGGATTCTTATTCTTGTCCACACAAGGAGACACATACATGGGCCGTCCATCCACCTCCTGTCTGTCCAGTTTCAGTGCCTCAGGTACAGCCAGTCGGTCCTCAAACTGCACATAGCAATAGCCTCTAAACACACCTTTTGGTGTAAACACGGGCCGCACCTGCTGTACAGTCCCACAACCCTGAAACAAAGTTCGCAGCTTGCCCTCTGGGTCTTCCATATTAAAAGCCAAGTTACTGACAAACACACTATTTTCATCTTTGCGCTGCTCCTTTGATTCATCCTGGGGTAGTCGTAGTGCTTCAGACAGCCCCTGCTGGTTCTTGCGGAAACCAGGTGGCTCAGATTTACGTGGTGGTGGAGCTCGTCGGCCGAAAAGCCCACTTTCTGTCTCCATGAGCTCCTCTGTGGCTGTGCTACCAACATCCTCCTCTCCTCGGAGCCTCTTTGACGGCAGTTCTGCACACATTTGATATGTCAATACAGCTGAAATCTAAACCACACTGTTAGCTGATATTTTGTTTGGAAATGACTTCCAATTTCTCTGAAAACACATTTTTCAACAGAATATATGCACTTGATATATACCTGCATCCTCTCCCCATTCCTCCTCGTACTCGTCTTCAGCTTTCCGTTTATCCCCCGTTCTGTTTGGTTTCTGGCTCTTCTTTTGGGCTTTTTTATCTGCCTTGGCTTTCCTCCTGTGCTCTGCTTTCTCTTCCTCTTGTCTGGCTTGGAGAGCCTCTTTTTCAGCCACCTGCAGAAACAGCATTCAGACGACTCAAAAACCACAGCAAACTGACATTTCTACATGGCAAGCTTTCTGACAAAATACTTTAAACACGATACACATATCTGCTCACTTATTGCAACATTATTTCCGTTCATTTCAACAGGAAAATAAAATGTGAATAAAAATGCCAAGTATGGCGAAAATCCCCAAAAGGCTAGTTAGGACTTACTCTTGCTCTCTGCTCATTGACTCTGTTGAGTTTAGTCTCTGTTTTTTGGACAGCAGCATCCCAGTCTTCCAGAGAGCCTGTGTGAACCAACACCCACATAAAACCTTAATGAGCTGGGCACCCATATAAACAGAAATCATTATATCCATCAATTTAACTCACCCTCCACTCTTTCAAAGTTGAGCAGGACATCACAGACATGCTCAGGGTAGTCTGATGTGCACTGTACAGCTCTGTGGAGAGCTTTTCTGCAGTGAGCAGCATCTCCATACGACCTGAACCACAAACATATACAAGTTAATACATAAAGAGCAGCCTTTACTTGCTGTTAAAGTTTTAAAGAAAATATGAAATCAAAATAGCCTCAGCCCTAACCAGGGTTTGTACAGAAACTGCAAAATGAATTTCCAGAACTTTCAAGGACTTTTCAAGTATTACTTTTGTGGTTTTCACTTATCAAACAATATCATTATTATCTTTCAAATTCTAATCAATAAATCAATAAAACAAAATAGTACTAATAAAGTACAGCACATGCAAAGCATGCAATGACTGTGGCAAATTTAACATTTAAACAAATACTACGGCATAGTTACCGCTTTCCTTATTCAAAGTGATTTTTTTTTTCATGAATATATGATTGACCTGAAGAAAGAAAGCTATATCATACACTTGGAAAATTATGAGCTATATCACACTCAGACACTAGAGGTGTGTCATTTACGAGTGTTACAAAACACAGACATTTGACTCACTAGAAAGAGAAAATATTTTAATATAATTTAAGACATTTTCAATGACACAATATTTGTCTTTTAATCACAAAAAGCAAAAGAATATGGTTGTATTTTGAAATGTTTTAACTAATCTAAGGCCGTAACTAACGATTATTTTGGTAATCAAGTAATCTAATGATTATTTTGAAAACTGAGTAATCTGATATTTTTTAGGGTTTTCCAGGACTTAAATTTCAAAAAGTCAAATTCAAGTACTTCAAGCACTTTAAGTACCTTGTACGATCCCTGCCTAACTTAAGAAAACAAACATGTTTTCATAATATTTCATCAAAATGTAATAACTTGCTCAATCCCTTAAATTGAATTGATTTTTCTGCTGATACAACCAAGGTTACATAGCCAAGGAAAAATGATATTACCTAATAATATTATTGCACAAAATCCCCCTCCTGATCCAGTCAAATCCTGATGGATAAATATTATCCCCACATTACTTCCTGAATATTCTGCTTCACTCAGGAATATGTTACATTGTTGAAGTCAAATGTATTTTATGCAATCATTACAAACAAAGTGGTTCTTAACTTTTTTTTTTGACTTGAAGGTACCCATTATGTAACACGATATTCGATGGCTTCCCCAAAATAGACTAAGATTGAAAATCTGAGACCACTCGTGAAAACGCTTCCTTTTTTGCCCTCAAACGTACACTTTTTTTCTCAAATTAAAATGAATATTTCTGAATATTTGATCGCAGCAGCATTCAAGCTTCATGAACTTTACAAGTTCTGCGTAAAACCTGCTATCATATTCTCCAGCATACTTTGAGAATTATCAGAAGAGCATCTGAAAACATCTCACTAGTTGCATGAAAACAACTGACCTTTCCAGGTTGTAATATTCCAGCCACATGTTGGCATATTTTGCATTCCCTTTTGTCATGATGCTGTCCCACAGTTCACGGGCCTTCTGCATGTTCTTACAGTGTAAGGCCTGTTTGAAGCAATCAAACACAAGCAGCACTGTAACATCTGTGGCCAGACTGCAATCAGCAGAATGACATTAGTTAATGGAGGATGGACAGATGCAACAGTATAAAGTTTCCTCACCTCTATCCTTGCCCAGATCTGCATTATTGTGCAGGACAGATCTCCACTTTCACTGAATCCTGAGAAGCGAGACAGTAGTTACACATACCTTTTTTTTTTACAAATGTGCTCTCATAACTCATAAAAAAAAAAGACAAGATACAAGATACTCACTCTCTTCTACATCCTGTTTCAGGTAGTCAAGGGAGCGCGCAAAAGCTGCCCGCAGCTCATCCAACTCCCTGCTCCATTCTGCAATGATCAACAAACCCATCAATAATAAATCACCAAATTCACTCATCTGATATCAGCTGCAAAAATTTGAGTATGTAAGAGCAGAAAAAAAAAAAAAAAAGACCCAAATAAAACGTGCACTTGCCTTTGCTGAAATCAACACGTCTCCTCAGGTAGTCCAGATTAGATTGCCAGATTTCTACATAATCAGTGGCCTGGATGAACCCTGCATTCAAGGCCTTTTCAAATACATCTGAGAACAAAAAAAAATGCTTGTTAGTCATTTTTGGTTTGTTAAAATCATGTTTTATTCCTGCAAAATGTTTCCGCCATTGATAAACTGATTTAACATTGCTAAGTGTTTTCACATCTTTTGACCATTGAACTTCTACTATACCCACCAACCACTTTAGGTACACTTGTTCAGAAACTTGCTAATGCATGGCAATTGCATTGCAACTCAATGCATTGCAATGCAGGCATGTAGACATGGTCAAGACAATCTGCTTAAGTTCAAACCAAGCATCAGAATAGGGAAGAAAGGTCATTTAAGTGATTTTGAAACATGGCATGGTTGTTGGTGCCAGACAGGCTGATCAATCAATCAACAATCTCTGAATGCTGAATGAACACGTCGAACCCTGAAGAGCACACTGAGTGCCACTCCTATCAGTTAAGAACAGGAATCTGAAGCTACAATTGACACAGGCTCAACAAATTTGGAAAAAGTTTGCTTGGTGTGATGAGCCTTAGCCTCTTGCTGCGACATTCAGCTGGTAGGGGCAGAATTTGGCATAAACAACATGAAGGCATCATGCTGCCTTGTATCAATGGTTCAGGCTGGTGGTGGTGGTGTAATGGTGTGGGGGATATTTTCATGGCACACTTTGTGTGCCTCTTAGTACCAATTGAGCATTTTTTAAATGCCACAGCCTACTTGAGTATTGTCGCTGACCATGTCTATCACTTTATGACCACACTGTACCAATCTTACAATCCAGCAGGATAATGCACCACATCATAATGCTCAAATCATCTCAAACTGGTTTCTTGAACATGACAATGGATTCACTATGCTCAAATAGCCTCCACAGTCAGCATATCTCAATCCAATAGGACATTTTGGGATGTGGTGAAATAGGAGATTCACATCATGGATGTGCAGCTGACAAATCTTCACTTAAAATCACTTAAAATTACGCCTGTTACTAACAATTATTTTGGTAATCAATTAATCGGATAATTATAACTAATTCTTTTTGTAGTAATAAAAATAGACCTAAGTGAACAATAGCCTTTAAAAACAATGACTTAAAATACATTTATAATAATAATAAATGTAATAATAATTAGTTCAAATACAGTATCAAAAAGCAAGTAATCATATGGTTTTATTGAACAAAACAGTTAAAATACATAATGTGTCATAAACAATAGAGCAAACGAACATTACGCATTATAACAAATGACTGCAGAAGGCTCCAACGGCCTGACAATTGTTTTTACACTATACTGCGCAATCTAATCTGTTTAATATTGACTCAACAATATTTAATTTAAATGTCCACTTAATCTTTAATATTGGGCCATTTCTTTATGATAGAAAAGCTACAGCCACTGTAATTTCCTGAAAATGTGGACATCAAAATGTGTAAACTCAGAGTGAGCGTTTAAACTTATTTTGAAATCACGATGAACAGTTAGCAAGTCAGGATTTGAACTCAGTGCACCCTTAGCACAGCGGTACTATATGTCGAGTGCAGGACTTTCAAAAATTTCAATATTGTGATCAGCAGAATAAAATAACTTTTTTTTTACATTTCTGATATTTCCTTTGTATTTTTTTTATTGAAAGGTGTACCTGTCACTGTCTGATGGTCAGCCCCATGCCTCTCCAGAGCCAAAAGATAGCTCTTCCACAGACCCATGGTCCAGGGGCAGTTCCTGACGGCTCGCTCATGAGCAGATAACACTAGATCTTTAATTTTCAACTGACGATCCTGAGGTTGAACAGAAAAAAAAAAAAAATTATGAGCAAAGTCACAGAATCACTTGTGAATTTTTTTTAGCAGTTCGAGTAGGTAAGTGATCAAGCCAACATCCAAAATTACATTTTATCAGCTAAACATTCTGACTGAGGAATACTACTGTATAAAGAATTTCTAATTTGACATAAAAAATAATTAAAAAAAAGACTTTATTATCATGGCTTGAGCAGGTCAAAACATCAGAAATATGGCCCTAGTTTCAGACAGATGCAGAGGAAATGAGAATAACTACAATGTTGTTCTGTAAACAATGTTGTTCGGTCTGCACCCTTAGGTAGTGTGCCAGCTGCTTTTTTCAACTTTACAGCATGTAAATGTTGTTTTAAGGATCAAGTTAAGGGGAAGGAAATCTTTATCTTGATTGAGCCAAACAGCTGTCTGGAGAGAAATCGTGACAGCTCTTCTTGCTTGTTTAACTACTAAAAGACTATTCACATTAAATGCAAAAATTACAGACAACTTATTCATAGCAAAATGCAAACAAATATACATTAGGATAAATCACAAGTAAATTCACACCGGGTTCAACCAAACTATAATAGTGGCATTAATATCTTTTCACACCAACAATACTGATGTGAAATATACACATATACATGAACAACTTTTTAATAAAAGCTGAATGTTCTTCCCAAGGTCCACAGAAATCAATTTCTATTCAAAGTCTTGAATAAACACACCTTGAGAAGGACAGAAACTTGGGTCATAGGACATGGTACAGCATTGCTTGTTAAATGCACAGAAAAGGTCTTTAGTCTGTTTTGCCTTCTGCACTAAAGCCACTGAACATGCTTCAGGAAGAGCAGGTGTGTGTCTAATGAGTAGTCCGTAATGATTATAATCCCCCAGTCCAAGCCAGCACTGCTGTTCTGCTGCCAAACCATTTACAACCACCTCTGTTGCTCAAAGATGACATGTAACATCAAGCTAAAAGAGACATTGAGCAGGGAATCACTTCTCCATTGTAAGAAAAATTTAATCTACAGCCAAAATAAATCTGTCTGTGGGAAACCGTCTTACATCAATAATCATTGAGTAAAACGCAATATTGCCTCTACAAATGGGGGAGATGCATAAAATCGCTGCTTCGCACACCCTACGCCAACTCAACATCTGCTCACTGCAACAATTTCATCAATGACTGAACGATAATATCTGCTGTATGAAGTATGAATCACGGTTGCATCATTATTTAAAGCACATCAAGTTTGTTAGTAGGGATAAGCATTTGAAACGCTAAAGTATGACAGATTAAACTAGCCAAATACTCCAGGTGAATGGGTGATGGATGTTAGTCAGTGAAATAAATTTTTCATTCCTTTCTATGGAAACTGATCCAGCACTCAATCCTAAAGCGGTGCAGGTCATTGGTTACCTAGGAGGCTTTAGACACAATACAGCACTTTGTAAAACCAAGTAATAACCCCCTATATCCATTAGGCAAAGCAGCTCTGTGACTCAGTGTGAGGTGCATATAATTTAGTTAAATAGCATCTCAATTTAATCACCTAAGAGAGTACAAGCATGAAGGCTTGATTTAATTATTTCACACATTCATAGCTGCCAGGAATTCAACCGCCTGAATGGGCTCCACCAACACACTCCAACCCGTAGCCCTTAATGCAGAAGTTCATTAAGTTCAGTCGTTGAATCAGAAAGCCCAAATGGATTGCAGCTTTGGCTGCTAATATGGGGAGGTGTCGTTCTCTCTCTTTCTCGTTCTCATTTTTCTCTCCCTACGCGCCTCCCACCATCTCTCTTTCTGTCTCGTTAACTCGCCGCGCCCCCCCCCCTCCCTTCCTCCATCTGGTGAGGTGCTGGCTCTCTAATGTGTTCTCAGCTGCAACTACGCTGCTGTGCATTTGTGGCTTGTGCATCTCATTACCATCCCATTAAAGCAATTAATATGTTCCTGAACAAACGGAGGGAGGTGTGGGACTGGCACACATGCGGATCATTCGGTTTGTGAGATGTTTGGTGAATGCAGACATGTGCTGGTCGCTCACCAGATACGTGGTGTATTTGATCCACAGGTCCGGCACGAGGCAGTTCTCCGCCAGCGCTCGCTCAAATATAATCTGGACACGAGCCGGATCTCCTTCCTTCATCTCAAAGTCTATGTAGGCTTGATACTCGGCCAGTTTTGGAGGTTCAGAGACCAGCTAGAAATTCAAGAAGAAAAATGAGAAACAACAATAAATAAAGTCATACAGAAAAATTACATCTGTTCTGATGAAAAGACTGCAAGAGCACTTAACTGATTATGGTAGTTTAATTAGTGACTGGGTAATTTAATTGCCACATGAGCAATACAGCTACACATTAACAACAGCCATAGCTTCCAGCAGTTCAAACAATTTGTGAAGTACGGTGTAATTCAATTCACTATTAAAAAACGCTTCTTTCAGGGAACATGCCGCAATCTGCATTTTCAGTCAGGCTGAATTTGTTCTGAATTATTTGAAAATCTGCAGCTTTAAATAAAAGAATCTATGGCAGCATCTGAAAACCTAGGCAGCTGACTTGCTGCCTCACTGCCTTATCCAGCAATGACGTCGCAGGCAGAGTTTTTGCACATGAAGGCACCTCATGAAACTGACTTTGAACATGCTTCAGAGGCAGTGTAACAGTTTAATGATCTGCAACAAAACACAACAAGCTTTGGTGATAACTAAGCGAATATTTAATTACTATAGGGCTGGACGATAAATGGATAACGATAATTATTGTGTGATATAAATTTCCCTGATAAACGATAACGATAAGAGATAAACGTTCAATGTAATGTTTATGTGACAAAAGAGGACTGAAAGCATAGAACGCCTAGAAACCATATTACATTTTTATAATGATACTGAAGTGCTATATTTGTGGTTCTAAATGTATGCTACTATAGAAGAGCAATGGTTTTAAAAAAAAAATTAAATAAATCAATAAATAAAAACTCAAACAGTCAGAATAATTACATTTCCCCATAAAAAACGAGGTTGCTACAAGTTTTAGCGATATTATTGATTTTGATAATGAACATAAATCTACATCTGCATGCTAACTCAAGCTACTATCAAATGTTTTTTTCTAGGAGACAAAAAAAAAAAAAAGTAATATTATTATTAATATTACCCGGCAACACAAACTGGTTTCTTGATTTGAAAAAATATTACTCAAAACATGCAGAACTACGAAAAAAAAAATTCTATTAAGATATTTATTTTGTTATCAAAAAATGACTGGAAAAAGTGTAGTGAAGTGTCATCATGTTCTGACCATAAAGAATATTTTAAAGCCACAATTAACCATCTGGTGTTTACACTTTTCACATTGTAGCAAAAGTCTGCCTTTAAACTTGAAAGAAATAAATATTTGACATTTATCGTGATAACATCGACTGAGATAAAAAAAATTATCATGATTTTTTTTTTGCCCATATCGCAAAGCCCTAACTAGAATACTGATTTTTCACTAGAAATAACATCAAAAGTACAAAAAGTTGGTCAGAAACATACATTTAGACACAAACAGACCACGAAACGCAACTTTCAGGTGGCATCTTTCTTTTTTTGCTCAACCATCATAGAATGGAATGCATAGGATTGTGGGATATAAAAGGCAGCGAAGGATACATCTATGCTGCCTTCAAAAACTGACCAAATGAAGGCATCTCAGAAGGCAGAAATTAAAGCTAACATGTGCCTTGCTGCCTTCCTTCCTTGAAATGTGTCCTCCAAAGGCAGCATTTTCCAGTTTTTGGATGCAGCCTAAGTGTTAACTGTGCATAATTTCTGGGAACTGTTTCACTGCCACACAAACAAGGTCACTAATTAGTTTATGTGTTTGTCAGGCTGAGGTCTACAAGCTTGACTACAAGCTTTCAAGTCACCATCTACCCACACCCATTTTGTTTCTCTAATGTGCCAAACATCCAAGAAAAACAGGATGTTCTAAGAAGAGAAAAATGGTAGAGCAGTTGATTTTGTCCATCGGGAATCAATTAAATAGTGAAAAGTCTGCGGGTATTGCAGTCGACTGTGAAGGACTTCCGCCAACACCAAATGGTTAAGCAGCCTTAGTGATGTCAGCCAAAAAGGAAGCTGCCATAGAGATGTTCAAGCCTTTAATATTTGACGAAAGACCAAGGAGCAAGAAAAACAAAAAGACCAGGAATGCTTAATAAAGTAAATAATGAGATTAAATTAATTCAGATTTCATTTTGACTTATTCTGAGTGTTGATGAGCATATGCTTGTGTACAAAGAGCTTTCATTACCACAGATGTTTTATTCAATCAGATTCTCTGAAAGAAACTTGTAAAGACTGATTTTGGCTTCAAGCAGGCTACTGCTGTAAAATATTTTAAAATCACAATCACAATCTTTACCGCCACAGCTGCTGCCAGAGACGTCTTTTCATATTAAATTATAATAGAAACCTCAAATCAGAAAACCAAACGATCTCTACAGCAAAGAGACAAGTGTGCAGTTACCAAAGCCTCTTCGAAAGGTTTGCATTTCTCCAACTGTTGCAGGGCACGTCTGTACTGGTGTGTGACCGTCTCAGGTACACCATCGTCAGCCCAATCCGAGTACTCCGCATACGTTCCCTCCATATCTACAGAACAAAATATCAAACATAAAAAGATGAGAAAGCAAGCCTTCGGAAAGCAAACATTTTCTGTTTTGCAGGGATACAGTGTATGTTCTGTTTCAAAGAAGCTTTGAATAACAGTCTTCTGATACTACTGCATTTCTCACCTATGTCATCACTACAGGGCGATTTTCTAACAAAGAAAAAACACTATATAAACATGAACCATGCTGTACGAAAGCCTAATCTCCAATCTGGCTCTCTTAGCTGAGTGGGATGTGATCAGAGTGTTCTCCTCTGCATCTCCGGTGCCAAAAGCAGCCGGCAAGAGAGAAGCGGAAAAAAAAAAAAAAACCCTGCTCAAAAAACCAGACCATCTGGCTATCTGCGGGCTGCTCCTGGCTCTCCTGTCCTCAGCCTGTGTTACAGCGTCTGGCAGTGCTGGTGTCTACCTGACAGGACCTACATTACTTGGTTTTCATGAAAGGAAACCACATGCAACAATCAATATTATTTGTAACTTAAGTCTTAATCAATCCCATCTGACCAGATTTCAGTTCGGTCTAGACATGTTGTTCTCCGTTTATTTTATTTCTGCCAAATTGCGCAATCTTATAGTCATAGCCTAAATTCTTTCGGCATCCGTTCTCCCGACCCTTTCTGTCTGTGGACACAAGTTTTTCCGATTATTTTTTTCAACACTAGAAAGAGAAAAGAAAGAATGGGAAAGTGGAGGACTGAACGAGCGAGAGGAGAGAAACAGACCGGCTCTCACCCATAAGAGGTACAGCTAGCTGCCGCCTGAAGAGTGTGTGTATGCGTTCGAGCTGGGCGTTCAATAGCTCCTGCTGCTCCTGTGATGGAACGCTGCCAGGAGGAGGCTAAAAACAGAGAGAAGGGGTTAAAACACCTATACAAGACAAAACACTGCAACCATTTAAGAGATTTACAGTTGAGGTCAAAAGTTTACATACATCTTGCAGAAATAAAGGGGATCATATAAAAAGCATTTTTTTATTCAGTACTGACCTGAATAAGATATTTCATATGAAAGATGTTTACATGCAGTCCAGAAGAGAAAATAAGTTTAATTTATAAAAATGACCCTGTTCAAAAGTTTACATACACTTGATTCTTAATACTGTGTTGTTACCTAATTGATCCACAGCTGTGGGTGTGTTTGTTGTTGTTTAGTGATATTTGTTGATCCTGATGAGTTAAATTCAGTTAAATCCTTCAGGACCCATAAATTCTGTGGTTTTTCAGCATTTTTGTGTATTTGAACCTTCAACAATGACTGTATGATTTTGAGATTCATCTTTTCACACTGAGGATGCCTTATATGCAACTGTTACAGAAAGTTCAAACACTCACTGACACTCCAGAAAGGAAAACGATGCATTAGGAGCATGTAACTTATTTAGTCTTCTAGCAGTGATGCACGGATGGCGGTTATATCCGCGGGCACTGCGGATAATCCGTGGGTCGGGTAGGTCGGGTAATAAAAAAATGCATTCTGATTATTTGCGGGTGGGTCACAGGTGGATGAGATAAATCAATAATGACACAGATATTAACTACATTTTCTAAAATATGAACCTTTTTTCATCAGACAAACTCATTTGTGCGTGTGTGTGTCTGTTCGCCTGTTCGAGAAGTTGTGACAGAAAAGGTGACATTCCACATAAAGTTTGAAGGGAGTTACACCTGTGTTAATGCTATTGAGTAGGGTAATATGCAGTGGTGTACAGTACCTGTGTATATCCATTTCTTTATCAGTTGGCTTTGCGTATACCCACTTCTAAATCCCCTCTGATGCGCATCATTCAGTAGTGTCCTGCATTAGCCAAAATCAAGACAGGTCACCATTTCTAATTCAATTGTATGTGAATAGATGCAAATATTCGCTTAAAACACCCAGTAAAGACGGTAAGGACCGTGGCGCCGACTTTCTTTGAAATATGTTTGATGATTGCACCTGATGCGCCTGCTCCATCCACGCCTGCACCAGATTTGATGCCTGTTCATACCCGAGAGCATGTCAAGGGAGGCACGCCGAGTAGTAAAATAATAATAATTATTGATTACTAATTTGAATCAGTACATTATAATGAAAACAATACCTTCAAAATTAAAAGAATTCGATTTTTACGATCAACTGGGTGAAACTCTATAAACTTTTGTCCAAGGATCCAGTAGGCATTCAAACACCGAACTGATTTTATCAGAGACTGCGGAGAGTCACGTTCAGATGTCAGTTAACATTATTCTCTTTAGCGTGGATTTGGTTTAAAAGCACGAGTGAATAAGCTTATACAAGTGTGCAGCTATGTGCAGATCAGCTGAATCATTCTGCTGTTAAAAATGAACCATCCATTCATCATCATCATGCAAAACTAAGAATTAGAATAACTGTAAATGACATTCGGGTGCGGGTTGGGTGCGGTTATCTAAAACAGAGAAAAATATTGGTGCGGGTGGGTGGCGGGCGGATAATTTATTTGAAGCTGCGGATTCGGGTGACGTTTGAGCTCATCCGCACATCTCTATCTTCTAGGAAACATGCAAGTATTTTCTGTAACTTCAGGAGGGCAGTACTACATCAAAAAATATGATATTTAGGCAAAATAAGAAAAATGTACACATCTTCATTATGTTCAAAAGTTTACACCCTTGGCTCTTAATGCACCGTTTTTCCTTCTGGAATGTGAGTGTTTGAACCTTCTGTGAACAGCTGTGGATCATTCAGGTAACAACACAGTATTAAGAATCAAGTGTATGTAAACTTTTGAACAGGGTCATTTTTATAAATTCAACTATTATTTTTACTTGTGGACTTTAATGTAAACATTTTATGTGGAATATCTTATTCAGGTCAGTACTAAATAAAAAATAAAATGCATTTTGTATGATCCCTCTTATTTTGGTAAAATAATTCACATTTTGCAGATTCTGCAAGGTGTATCTGATAGTCTGTAATAAATCTGAGAAGGAACCCAGAGTAAATACCTGTACTGTGGAAAGAATAACAATCTCAAACTCCCTGTAGGCCTCCCAGATTGAAGCTCCTTTAGTCATGTGTAAACCCACTGCAGTCAGTGCCCTCTCAAAGATGGAGCGAACCCGCTCAATGCCTCCCTGAGCTCCCATTCCCCCGATGGAATACTGTACGTATTCCAACCAGATCTCTGGACCTGTGGATGGGTTTACCAGTATCTTTTTTTAAATCACCAGCACAGGTTTACCTCAAAACAATCCATTTTACAATTAGGCAGAAATTACATGCTATTTATCAGATTATTGGTGGTAACTGAACAAGTGTTTTACAGTTAGCTCATTACATTTAGAAACAAAGAACTGAAGAATATGAATATAATTAAGCCACACTTACACATATAATCCTTCACAGCCCTCTCGAACAGCTCGTAGACTTTCTCACGGTCTGATTCATCTTCTGTTAGGCGAATTTCATCCTTCAGCCAGTCCAGCCAAATCTCTGTTCCACCAAACAAATCAGTCACACAACACCCATATCACCACATCATAAAATCTCAACACTTCTTTAGATATTTAATATTAAACATACACATGTTCAAAGACTACATATTTTTGTTTCTCGTTTTCTGTACTCTAAAACCCAGCGCTATATAAAGATCTCTCATTATCATGTCCAGTAAATTCATTAGGGTCATTATCACAATTCAGATTGTTTCCTGTACGGCTGCTGCAAAAAATCCTGTTTCTGGAGATCAACTTTCCTGGAAAGTGATGAATACTCAAACCTCAAGAACAAATCAAAAAATAGCCTGGAC
Organism: Labeo rohita; assembly: GCF_022985175.1. Taxonomy (NCBI): domain Eukaryota; kingdom Metazoa; phylum Chordata; class Actinopteri; order Cypriniformes; family Cyprinidae; genus Labeo; species Labeo rohita. The sequence goes on from NC_066873.1 coordinate 34,976,213, forward strand.
TCTAAAAGCACTTGTTCTTTCTGATTATATAATATCCACCAATCTCTCTGTTGCAATGTCAGAGAAAAGCTGCACAAGGAGAACAGAAGAGCAAAACAAAATAAGGATGTCCAACCTTCAGTGAGGGGAAAGAGTTCACTCATCTTCTGCCTGGCCTTGCGCAGTCTGTGAAGCTTTCCTTCTTGCCGCAGGAGTTTGATTAGGTCAACATGGCAGTTGTAATCAAACGCGTTGATTGACAGCTGTGGAAATGGCACGTGGGATATTGACAGCTGCTTTATGTTACTCACTTTGCATTCACCAAATATTGCAATTGAACTGATTCCTCAAGTATCTTGTAAAACTTGACTTAATAAAGTAAAAATGCTAAACTCATTCAGCATCAATACATCAATGTGATATTACACTGAAGCAAAATATCACGACTGCAATGCTTCGGGAAGTATGAAAGGTATGAACTAAATCTTTTGTCTTCTAAACTACATTACTCCATCAGTACAGATTCTTTGCAAACATTTAACAACCAATACGTTTGGACAAAATGATGGCTACATCTGGACAAGGCTGGCATTCACTGTAGTCTAGCACGCAGGAGTGGGAGACGCTGGAACAGCGCCACTTCCCACGGAGAGAGAAATTGTGGGACTTAAAAACACTGGAATAAATCAGTGTGACTTCTTGTAATCGATCTACTACATTTTCCAGGGAACGAGTGCAACTGTAATCTCTGCTTTCTAATGTATGCAACTAAAAACAAACTGATTGATGGTTTAGAGATCGGGCATACTTAGTTAACATCACAGCTGTTGCATGACTGTGATTGTACAGTCTGAACTGAGAAAACATCAGTGACTTTAGTGATCAGGAATGCTCTGAACTGAGCGACACAATGCATGCAAGGCCACAGAGACTGAACTGAACGTGTGCATTAATCATAAACAATCACAGAAAAAGCTGTCAGTCCTGCCACAAGAAAACATCTTAAAGGAGAAGTCCACTTCCAGAACAATAATTTACAAATAATTTACTCACCTCCTTGTCATCCAAGATGTTCATGTCTTTCTGTCTTCAGTCGTAAAGAAATTATGGTTTTTGAGGAAAACATTTCAGGATTTTTCTCCATATAATGGACTTCATTGGTGCCCCGATTTTGAACTTCCAGATTAAAATTTGTATACTTTAAGCACAAAAGCTTGTGTAGCACAGGCTCTGGGATGCACGTTCTTGAATGATTTGTTCATTTTGAATGTGACTCGGGAAGAACGAGTCCTCTCGAGGAGTGATTCATTCAGTTGCACGTGCGCAACATCCTATCAGGTTCTGTACTGGAATTTGTTCACCTGTTTCGAGTCTTTGGGTTTTTCGAGTCCTTCGTTCATCTTATGGGGCTGTCACGTGATGAACGAACGACTCGAACCAGAAGACTCGAGAGATGAACTAATCAATTCTTTTTCCGGCTCACACTGCATTGGTTAAGCTTATGGGGCTGTCACGTGATGAACAAGCGACTCAAACCCGAAAACTTGTCAGATAAGAGGTGAGGTGAGCTACTCATAAACTAAAAACCCAGGTAAACAATTAATGAATCTTTTCTGTTTCTTATAGCATTATAGTTTTGTCTTATTTGTAGTGTAATCAATGTTTGTGTAAGCAGTAGATGTGTTAGGGGAAGTAACACCTAACATTTTAATTATATTTTACTAAAATGAACGAAATGACTTGAAAAAAAGATTAGTTCATTTTGCTGAACAAGAGCCGGTAAAATGATCCGAACTTCCCATCGCTACTATGAATCACCTCTCATCAAAGTCTCTACGAAGTTCATCGTCTGTGTACTCTGGCTCAAAAAGGTAGAGTATGGCGAAAAACTCCATCTTATTTTCTCTACAACTTCAGAACTGTCCAACATTGTTGTACCTTTTTGTTTGTAAACAGCCTTTGACTTAGATGCACTTTTTTTTTAGTCTTTGCGCATTCGCTTTGTTAATCACTGGGTCTATAGTTCCGCCTACATGAACGCACATCCCAGAGCCTGTGCTACTCAGGCTTTTGTGCTTTTGACCCTTCTTCCTTGGCTGGGATCGTTTAAAGCCCTTTGAATCTGCATTTAAACTACATTTTGAAAGTTCAGAATCGGGGCACCAATGAAGTCCATTACATGGAGAAATATTCTGAAATGCTTTCCTCAAAAACCATAATTTCTTCATGACTGAAGACAAAAAGACATGAACATCTTGGATGACAAGGGGGTGAGTAAATTATTTGTGAATTGTTGTTTTGGAAGCAGACTTCTCCTTTAATCCATTCTAAGCTGTTTTGATCTCCTGGTCATTATTGCAGCATAATAAAAATCATTTTAAAAGTCAGAGTTTTACATGCTGGCTAGTAAACTAGCTGAAGCCCAGCTCATTGAGCTCTTACATCTTCCTAAATGCATTTGCAAGATGCTTTTATTCAAAGGGACTTAGACTGAATACAAGACATGTATTTTACAAGTTCATGCTTTCCCTGAAAACCAAACTTACGACCTTGGTTTTCCAAGCTAGATCATCTTAAATTTAGTTTTAAAATTGTAAAAATTAAAATTTTACCATCACTTTCTCACCACCCAATTGTTCCAAACCTGTATAAGTTCTGTTCTTTCTTCTTCTAAACACAAAAGAAGCTATTTTATAGAATGTTGGTAACCAAACAGTTGATGGTAGCCATTGACATCCTATGGAAGTCAATGGCTACTATCAACTGTTTGGTTAACAGAAGAAAGAAACTCATACAGGTTTGAAAAAGGTTTGAGGGTGAGTAAATGATGACAAAGTTTCCATTTTGGGAGTACTATCCCGTTAAACCAACTTTTTTTTTTTCCTCGCTGGAATAGATACATCACAGCTTTCTTTCAAGTAATGTTTGTCCAATATATGAAGAGTTCAGATGCAAAACCAGCTAAAAGCCATCTCGGTCAAAAATGAGATAATGATACTGAGTCAATGCTCTTGACACATATTTTACGTCCATCAAATACTTTTACCTCAAACTCACTAAAATACCAGCCTTAGCCCAATCAGAAGTACCAGTACTTACATAGAAACCTATACATCTGAGCCTGATAAAAATGCATTTTTTTAAAGAAAGACATCAGATGGATTTAGCTGGTTTTGCATCTGAACTCTTCATATGCACATCAGAAATGCATGGTTTCATAATTTTAGTACAAAAAGAAACACGCAGTACTACAAATATATAAAGTCCCATTATTGTTTTCATCCACTGTGTACAGCTTGTCAAAACAGAAACAGCATCCACTGCAAAACAGAAGCCAAACCCCAAGATTCCAGAGCAATATAAGGAGTCCCAGAACAAACACGTGGACATGACCATTACAACCACTGCGCAACAGTGTCCATCTTCACTCCCTGCAAGCTTCCAGCTACCTCATGTGGTCTGTAACCTAAAACTAATGTGTTATAAATATGATTCAAATCTGAAGTCATGAGGAACTAATAGGTGTGTCTTGACAACTCTGTAACATACAGCTGCTCCATATGAGCTCCATGGCGCGAATTTGAACTCCGTGCGCAGAGCACGCGTCATCAAAACACTCCACACTAAACTTTATTATTGTATATTTTACATAAACTCTTTTGACATGCAAGGTCACAAAAGTCACTAAACACACCTGGGACTTCATATAGGTGAAAAAAAGTAAACAGGCGAAATGAAAAGGTAGTTCAGGGGGGTTAAATATCAAGACATAAGTCTCCGCTAGCTTGCTTAAGCCTTTGCTAGCCACATTCCTCAGAAACACAGTTATGTATTTCCATATTTGTATTATTCCTGACCATGTATTTGGTACGTCAAGCATGTAGGACTTCTCTAATAAATGGGCTCTGGCAAATATATAAACAGAAACTCCCCAGCAGAGCCGTTCGTGAGGTGTTTTGAGAGCTGCGTATGTGAGGATAGTCGTTAGCCTCATTCATTCCTCACCTGTTCCTCAAGCCTCTGGATCTCCGCTTCATTCTCCCGCTCGTCCTCAGACGTGTCCTCTTCATCTTCCTCCTCGGAATGCTCAACTCCCATTCCTTCTTCTTCCTCCTCCTCGGACTCCATCTCTCGCTCCATGCCCTCAGCCTCCTCTTCGATATCTGGCAACAACGTCTGTTCTTCGTTACCCGTCGCCGCCATGTTGAGTACTATCTGCCTGGAAACAGGGGCAGGGCTAGCGCGCACAACACAAGCAACCGGAAGGCGGGGCTCGGAGGAAAAACAGGGGGCGCGTCCCAACTACAGGCATTGGCCGCTGTCAGTTTGGTATTTGCGCCTGTAGTCCTTTCCAACGAAATTCTTTGTGGTGGTTTGGAAAACTCTTATTCTTCGTCTGTCAATATCTGCAGTAAAATATTTTTCACTTTTTTGGCCAAAGCAGCAGTAATAACATATGTACAGTGACATTCACAAATATACGCATGTAATATACATGAAAAATGGGAAGTATTTAATATTATTATTGTAAATATGTAAAACATTTTATTTATAAATTCTATAATTTACTGCATGGTGAAATCGCTCCCCCTTCTGGTTAAATTTCACGAGTTAACGGCATGTAAACGGCAGTGCCACATTTTTCTTCTAATTTTTGTTTGTTTATATTTGTTTTCCTGCTATTTGGACTTTTATTAATTAATTAATTAATTTTATTGAGATTTTTCTTATTATTGTTTACTTGGTACTTGTATGTTCTCTTAAAGCAAAAAAAAAAAAAAAAAAGAAACACCTTTTTCTTCATGTAAGAGTGGGCGTGGCCATTTGTAAATTTTGGTTTCGGCTTCTGGTCTCATCCAGGTCCAGCTATTTTTAGCTGTACAAAACAGCTCGTTTTGCTGCTTGATATTGCACATTAGTGTGTCTTATCATATTATTTTAATGTATTATCTTAATTATGAACACTTGTAGTGCAAACAGGTTTACCGTTTGCTGCACGTTGTTATGCGGCTAATGAACTGGAAGCCGCACACATAGTCTTAATTGCATGTTGAAGAAAAAGGTGGATAATCCCCTGGGACCCAGAAAAAAAAAAAAAACATTTTTTTTATAATATTTATAATTTATAATATTTTATTCATATGTTATGCTATGTCCTTTTTTTGGTAAAAAAAATAAAAATAAATAAATAAATAAAATGACATGAATAGACATGAACAGGCAAAAACAATGGATTTTTCTTTAAATCACCAATACATTTTGTTTCAGGATTTTTTTTATATATAGCAAACATTGTATAAAGATGAGTCTCATCTATGTTATGAAAGATAGCATATAACAGAACACGATTAAAAAAAAAAAAAAAACTGGGTTAAAAACAACCCAGCGATGGGTGTAATATAGACAAACCCAGCAACTGGCTTGTTTTGTCTGATTTTTAATTTACTACCTATGTTGGGTTCATTTTAAACCAGCCAAATATTTGTATTAATTTGTAAACAATAGTTGAGTTAAATAAAACAACTCATAAGGTTGGGTTAAACATTTAACCCAACTGCTTCGTCAAAACAACCCAATCGCTGGGTTTGTCCATATTTCACCCAATGCTGGGTTTAACCCAGCATTTTTTAGAGTGAATGATTTGATATACCATTTTGCTTCATGTAAAATGGCCATAAAGATTTTTTTTTCCATTATATGAAATGTATTTATACACACTATCTAATTTTCATATTAATGTGTTCTTGGGACAACATGTAATGTTGTAATAATGGGAGTAATAATTGGCAAGATTTTCATAATAATATCTAATATTTCATAGGAATATTGAAAATTAATTTTTCCATATTCATTTGTTGAGTCCAAAAATGTGTTAAGTCCTGGTGTACTCTACAGTGGACATGTATGAAACTAATATCCTGTTTCATAACAGAAAGTCATATTTTGATTTGAAACCTCATTACATTTTCCTGAGATGTTGATTTATGAAAATTAATTTTAAAAAATAGTTGGATTTAAATGATAACTACAAAATATTATATTTTCATAAGAGTGTTAAATATGATCACTAAATTAATCTCAGACATTAAAGATTTAAGACTAGAGAGAGGTCATAGTCAAACCTCCATACATTCGGTATTTCTGAAAAGCCCTGAATGTGCTCTTTAAAGGTTTCAGAGAAATTCACTAAAATATGTGACTCTGGACCACAAAACCAGTCATAAGGGTCCATATTTAAAATGTTGTTATTTATACATGATCTAAAAGCTATATAAATTAGCTTTCCATTGATGTATGGTTTGTTGGGATAGGACAATATTTGGCCGAGATACAGCTATATGAAAATCTGGAATCTGAGAAAAAAATCAAAATACTGAGATAATCACCTTTAAAGTTGTCCAAATGAAGTTCTTAGCAATGCATATTACTAATCAAAAACTAATTTTTTATATATTTACGGTAGGAAATTTACAAAATATCTTCATGGCCCTGGTGAAAAAAAACAGAATATGCTGGTAGGTATGTTTTGATGCTGGAATGCTGGTTAGGTAGGTTTTGATGCTGGTTTATGCTGGTCCTTAGCTGGTTTATGCTGGTCCTTTGCTGGTTTTTGCTGGTCATGTTGCTGGTCAAGGACCAGCATAAACCAGCAAAGGACCAGCTTAAACCAGCATCAAAACCTACCTAACCAGCATATGCTGTTTTTTTCACCAGGGGGAACATGATCTTTATTTAATATTCTAATGATTTTTGGCATAAAAGAAAAATTGATCATTTTGACCCATACAATATGTTTTTGGCTATTGATACAAATGTACCTGTGCTACTTATTGACTGGTTTTATGGTCCATGGTCATATATAATGTCCACTACGTACAGAGGAAAAAAATATATTCCTGGCTCCCAGGTAGATATACAATGCAAAGATGAAAAGTATATTATTTATAATAAATGATGACTAAATTGTGAGCTGTGCTCCTCTGGTGGTCGAGTGAACTCGCTTTTACTAACAGCAATGATAATAATTATAAGGCAGACATTATACAATATAATCTTAGTGTTAAATGTGAAATATTTATACTTAAAAAAAAAAAAAAAACTGATGTAACATTACATTTGTATAATCCGGTGAAAGCGCTCCCTCTGCCGGTTGACCCAGTGTTTATACAGTAGTAGTCAGTCATCATGGCGTTAGCAGCGGCAGCTAAGAGTTGTGCATCCTTTGCACTTTTCAGTAGATCATTGTCATTACCAGAGCTCAGAATAGCATGCTGTTATCACAAAAAGGTATGTGGCACTTTTTTGTCCTACTGCCGACCATGACAGGAGTATTGATCTATAATTGATAAAGCTGTAACGTTAGTTCCTGATGTTTGAAGAGAACAACTTTCAGCGTGGTTGCTAGCTAAGCTAACATTAGATAACTGCGCATGTAAACAAACTACCAGAACATTGTACGTTGTTCTGCAGTATGTTCCGCAGTTTGAGTATAAAACATGTCATCAGCTTCCGTACGTATTGTTGACTGAGTTAAAATGTCATTCAACCATATTCCGCGTTTATTTACAGTTAGTTTCATAATCCACTTGTGTAACTGTCCTACAAAATCATCCGTGATGTCTTTCAGTATCTTAACTGTGCCACAGGCGAATAAACCTATATATTTTTTAATACTGAGAACATTGCAAGAACACATAAAAACGTAAATAAGTGACTTACTAATAAAGATTAATGATCTCTAATGTTATGAAGGTCACTGTCATTATCTGTGCACCATTAAGTGCACATTTCCTTTTGGCGTAAACTGTTACCACAAGACCCTTGATAAATGTCTTTTATTGTTAAATATGATCTTGAAGTGGTTATTTCTGATGTCTTTTACATGTCTTACATGTCATACGTTTTATCTGAAGGTGGTGGACCACTATGAAAACCCCAGAAATGTTGGTTCCCTGGACAAGAATGCCAAGAACGTAGGCACTGGTTTGGTAGGCGCACCTGCATGTGGGGATGTTATGAAACTACAGGTAAGACATTTTTGCTTTTAAATTCCTATATATATATATATCCTATATACAACTCTGTTTATATCAGTGTCTTTGTTTTGTTGTCATCCTGTCTGACAGATTCAGGTGGATGAGAATGGCAAGATAGTAGATGCCAGATTCAAAACATTTGGCTGTGGCTCAGCTATTGCTTCCAGCTCACTGGCCACTGAGTGGGTGAAGGGAAAATCGGTGAGTCATTGTGACTGCATGAATTCACAGTGTGGTCTCATTGTGCTACATATTTGTTCTCTGAAGCGTTCCTACCAACATTTCAATGATCTCTTTTCCATGTACAGATTGACGAAGCCCTGAAAATCAAAAACACTGAGATTGCCAAAGAGCTTTGTCTACCACCAGTCAAACTTCATTGTTCTAGTAAGTGTCAAAACGGCTGTTTGAGATTGCAAACACACTGATTGCATCAAAAAAAATGCTCTGATTTCATAATCTTATGTGTGTGTTTTTTTTTTCTGGCAGTGCTTGCAGAGGATGCCATCAAGGCTGCGTTAGCAGACTACAGACTCAAACAGAAGGACGACAAGGAAACATTGGCAGAAGCTCGAAATTAATGTCCTCATTCACAGACAAGTCACTGTTACCCACTCTCGTTGTGACTCATAGAAAAATTGTGTAGTTTATGTGCTTTCTGAGGATATAATAAACACAGTAGCCAGCGTCTATCATTACTACTCTATTTGCACTGCCTTTGCGTTGCTGGTTTGAAGTGGCTTGCATCGACCGACTGTGAGGATCTTTTGGATTTAAGTTTTCTCGCACGAATCACGCACAAAGAGTTAAAATAACCTCTTTACTTCCTAAAGATCTCTTATGTCCTCTATATTAAATGCATACTACTGCAATGTTTGCAAATGTACTCTACGACAGTTTATAAGAAGGAAAATATGGGATTTGAAAAATGTCTACTTGTTTAGATTTTCAGAGAGATCATTATAGTTTTGGCAGTGATTTGTACGCAAAAAAAAAAAAAAAGCAAATTTGACTTTGGTGATGTATTATTTGTTGCAAAAAAATAATAAAGCTGTAAATATTCATATTGCATTGTCCATTGTTTTGTATTATTCTCTACATATGTGACCCTGGACCACAAGAGCAGTCGTAAGTAGCACGGGTATATTTGTAGCAATAGCCAAGAATGCATTGCTAAGAACTTCATTTGGACAACTTTAAAGACGATTTTCCCAGTATTTATTATATATTATTTATAATTTTTTCTGCACCCTCAGATTCCAGATTTTCAAATAGTTGTATTTTGATCAAATATTGTCCAATCTTAACAAACCATACATCAATGGAAAGCTTATTTATTCAGCTTACAAATTATATAAATGGTATAAAATATGTAAAATATGAAAATATGTACAAATGACATATTTTCTGTGCAAAACATTTGCTCAAATACAGTTCATGATTGTGTGATAATGTCTCCTTGAACCTGCGGAAGTGGTGCAACCCTCAAGTTTCGTAGTAGGATGTTTTTCAGTACCAAAAGCACTGTAAGCATCAGCAGTCCTGTAAGCACACAAAGAACAGCCAGGATCCCAATGAGCGCCGGGTCACTGGACTGTAGTATCATCCGAGGAGTGAGTTCGACGTCTCTAGTTGGGGTCACTAAACCAGTAGATGTCACAGTGGCTGATGCCACTGGCTTACCTGTCGAATTCTCTATACAACCAGTTTCCTCATCTGTGGCTGGACTGTAGGGTACTTGGGTGGAATAGAGTGTAAAAGATGTAAAATTTAAAGAGAGACAGTCTTCATAGCTCAGTCTTTCTAAAGTGGGTTGGTCTGACCCAAAGAAGGACCTTGATATTGTTCTCTCAGGTAGTTTTGAAGATTCTTGACATCGGAATGAACTTGTGTTGCAAGCAGAGTCAGATCTATCCAATATAGATGCACTTGTAGGCTGTTCTATATTTGTTCTAGATTCTGCGATAGCATTTTCTGATGACATTCTCTCAACAGGCTTAAAAAGTTTCGGGCAGATGGCCATGACTGATAGAGTTAATAGCAACTTCTGTGCAAGGTGCAAAGGAGCTGTACATACTAGATCCGTTGCCATGCGTAATCTGTCCATCAGAAGCCACCTATAAAGATACAAGATGTCACACTCACAAACCCACAGGTTATTAGCTAGCTCCACTGATCGGAGATGGGACAATCCATCAAAAGCACGCTCGGGGATAAAGCGTAAACAGTTACTATTAATCTTTAACACTTGTAGGTTCACCAGTGCACCCAGCGAGAACAAATCTATGGTAGATATGCAGTTCGCAGACACGTCGAGGTGTATTAAGGAAGAAGGTAAGTTTGCTGGCAGACGAGACAATCTGTTGCCCTTCAGAGTCAACATCCTCAATCTGGTCAGACCTTGCAGTGCCCCCGGCTGAATTGCTCGTATCCGGTTATCCTCCAGATCCAATCGTGTGAGGTTCCCAAGCTGCCTCAGAGACCCAGCGGTGATGTAGGTGATCTGGTTCTCTTGAAGCTGAAGGGTCTCCAGACTTGACGGAAGCCCTCGAGGGAAACGGACCAGTTGGTTGTGGCTGAGGCTCAGCTCCTGTAGGCCTGAATACGGCTGGAACACATTATCCACATTGCAGAGACGATTCCGGGCTACGGAGAGGAAGGCTGTGCTTAGGGGGACGGAGCGAGGCAGGGTATGTAGGCCAAGAGACTCGCACAGAACCAGAGCACCAGGATGGGGACAGCAGCAGCCTTTGGGACAGGAGGACACAACCGGGCCAGCAAGAAGAGACGAACAGAGATACAACAAGAGACAGCAGAGAAGACTAGGATGCATGGCTCACTTAAGGAAAAAACATTGAGAGGAACAGAGGAAGAAGGAAGTTAATAACTGCTTTTCTTTTAACACAAATGAATCAGCTAAACAAAATTAATTACCATGATGGACTCTGCAGCTCCTCCAGGATGTATTTCCTTTCTTGTGCGTCTTGAGCTTGACTCCTAATGCGTTATCAAACGTCTTACTGAAGCATAGGGATGTGGTACTCACCATTCTTGCCCTGTCTCAGCTTAACCCCCTCGCTTTCACATTATCTGCTTCACATCCTTAACCTTTTCGCTCTTCCCTCACGTCCCTTCCAGAGAATGGTCCGTGCTCACCCTGAAAATTCTGGGTAGCGGCCCATCAAAGTTTAATGGCACCCTTAAGGTTTTGAGTTACCTGTTTTGTATCTTCTCCGCAATGCAAATTAATTGGGCACTCCAGTTGCTTTTTTCATGACACAGCTGCACTGGGTTAGTAGAGTAGGTTTCTAATAGTCAGCATGTTTAATAATCATTCTGTGCAAGGAATATGCTATTTGGGCATCTGAAGAACAAAACTAGGTGAAGTTATAGAGGTAAGTTAACCATACCCAAAATCATGTTCAAGTCCATATTTAAATGTTCAGGAGTGATGAGCTCATGCCAGTCTCACCCAAACAAGTGAAAGTAGTGTGTATTTCCAGAATTATTTAGCACCTCATGGACAAAAGAGGGGAGAATTTGACCTTGAGCTACGGTTCTTTTTCGGAGCTCAAGTTTCTGGCTCATTAAGGCTTCACTGCATATCTTTGATGTCTACTCTTTGGTGACTACACGCTACACGCTTTGAGCCATGGCAGTGGGGTTTTAATTTCAGTTATAAGGCTAATTTGCATTCAGCTGGCTATTAATCAATGATAGGCTGATAACATCGCTTGTAACAAAAGACGCATGTATTTAAAGAGGTGTGAGGATTGTTTTTATGGAAAAATAACTTGCGTGGAGGAATTCATCCATGATTTAACATATGAATGAAGTTGGATAATCCAAATCTTGGGAATTATGAAGTTGTCCACAAAAGGTGTAATACTGGAATGATGTAAAACGATTGTCTGGTTCTTTCGCAACCAGTATATTTCCATTAAGGCCAGATATTTCCAGATCTCTTGAAATGAGCTTCTGAAATATTGATTGGACATTGTATGGATGTGACAAAAGCTCTGTAGCTGCCGCCGTTATGCTCTGCTGGGCTCTATTGCTGGGGTTCTTGAGTTTCTTATGCTTCAGCCAAGCCAACATGATTCTTTTGATAAAAACACACCATTCAAGACTAACAGAGAGAACACAAGAAAGCGGTAACATTTGTAATGTTACAAACAGTGTTAAGAAGGTTACTTTGGAAATGTAATAGGTTACAGATTACAAGTTACCCTATTTAAAATGTAATAAGTAGTGTAACTATTACAATTACTTTATCAAAGTAATGTAACTGATTACATTTGATTACTTTTTGATTACTACTTTGAAACATTCAAACCAAGCAGGGTTAACCTTACAGTAGTACTCAACACTGATTACTGCCAGACTTTCAAAATCCTTCATCACTTGAATTAAGATTATAAAAATGTAATTTTAAAGCACAACCACAACAAAATCATACTTTAGCACCCGTTTTTACTTTGTGATCATTCTGAGGTTAAATACGGATTTACAATTAGCACAAAATATAGCAATAGCTATGATACTCGTGAAATTTTCACTATACAACAGATAACAGCTGTTCTGTGCCGCACCATACGGATACGTTTTCTACGTATATTTATGCTTTGATTTGAATGAAAACAGCGCATTCATGTGGTGCAGCTGAAACAGAACGGAATACGCAGTTTGCGCCCAGTGGATGTTGTCCAAAATGGCGCTACGCTGATGCGGAGGAGACAAATTGTTGTATAAAATCGTTATTTTTTTTTCTTTGCGTACAGAAAGTATTCTTGTCCCTTCAAAAATTCTGATTGAACCACTGATGGCAGATGGACTATTTTGACAATGTCTTTCATATTTTTCTGGGCCTTGACAGTGTTATTTACTTGGCAGTCAGTGGGACAGTAACAAGCCTCCTGGTTTTCATCCAAAATTTCTTTGTGTTCCGAAGATGAACAAAGCTTTTACGGGTTTGGAACGACATAGAGTAAGTGATTAATGACAAAATTTTCATTTTGGGGTGGAGTAACCCTTTAAAATAGTTTCTAGAATGGTGGATTTGCTCTCTGCACATCAAACAGTGTCTACCTCTGTTGTCATTCAATCCTGACAAGAACTGTCCAGATATCGCTAAAGTGTTGCAGGAGCTTCAACTTTGCTTCAACTTTCCTATCTGTAACCGTTTGTAACTTGCTATAACTGATCGCTATAATACCGATCTTGCCATTTGTGAACAAAGCCATGCTGTATGTTACGTCTCCGCAGCAACACACAGCGGTGTTTCCTTGCCACGTGAAGCGTGTTTTGAACAAATCCGGGGAGTCAGTGATTCCCTGATCCATTCATAAAAACAGTTTAAAAAGCTGTATCCGAAAATCGCCCCCTTTTACTTTGTTCCTGAATGAATCACAAGTTTTGAAAGAATCAGCTGAATAAATGACTCAGCGACTCACTTATTAAGACAGTGGCTTGCCGCCATCTACTTTTAGGCCTAATTTTAGTTTCATATTTAAAAGTATCATTCTATTTTTTTCCTATCATTTGAGATTTCTATATTAGTTTTTATATTAAAAACCTTAGTCTTATAATATTATATATTCAGTTCGTACCTGCAGTGTGCAAGTGCTAGAATTAAAAAAAGTCTATAGAAGTCTATAGAAAAGTCTATAGAACTCTTCATGTTTAATTAGGCCTACGCTCTTAAAAATAAAGGTGCTTCACTTTGCCATAGAAGAACCTTTTTTGTCTAAATGGTTCCATAAAGAAGCTTTAACGTCTAAAGAACCTTTCTGTTTTACAAAAGGTTCTTTGTGGCAAAAGAAGTTTCTTCAGATTATGAACAGGTCAGAAAGAGATTGTTCTTTAAAGAAGCTTTGACTGAGTGGTTCTTTGTGGAACCAAAAATGGTTCTTCTATGGCATCGCTGTGAAGAACCTTTTAAAGCACCTTTATTTTTAAGAGTGTATAAAAAAAAACAAATATAGGTGGAGCTGGGGAAGGAGTAGGGTTTCAGAATGTGCTGCAAAATGCTCAAGTGAATGCTAACCAGTCATTTAAATGTAAAGCAGTAAGCTCATTGGCTGCAACACGAACCAATCAACTTGTCAAGTTGTTAAACGCTGTGAATATCATCAGTTTATGTTAAGGACCCATCAGCCTGTGCCATCTAGAATTGCATGACAGAACTTGGCATTTCTTTCAAAAACATTTTTGAATACAGACCCAAAATGTTTGAATAGTAGTGTATCTATATCTATAAAAACAATTTATTTATTTGGAACAAAGCAGAAAAGTTCATTTTGGAGAGTTTATTTTTCTTTATGACAAAATTAATTAAACATACCTGACAAAATATTAGCTAATTAAATCCAATACTGAGGAAAGTCATGAAGTTTAGATAAAATAACAACCATCAGGCAACACCTGATAACAGCTTCAGGAAAATACAGCATAAATTATGGGTTACCATGCACATAGACATTTCATTTGTAAAATATAATAAAGGAAAGTGGTCAGAGAAGCTTCAAGAGACATTTTCTCAAGAAGAAAGTGATTCACAAAATAATTTCAAGTGTTGTTTATTTTCCATATGAATAATTAAACTGTCAACTTCCTGTTCTTTTTTTGGTCTTATTTAGCTAATTAATTTTTTAAGAAACAGAAAATGAGTTGAACACACATTCCCTCTGATGGTACATACAGGTGGAACATACACAGGTTGCAGAGCAACAAGAGCACAAAGAAAGAGAGTGTGGGCATCATATCTACCAAAAGATTATATTTAACAGCAGAAAAAGTTTGGAATCAAGGTCACTCCTGCCCGTTACAGAAAAAGCTCTCACGCTGTGGTGTGATGGGCCTTTCTGAGGTGGCACGTACAGACCAGCGGCTGACTGGAGGCGGCATTTGAGGTGGTAGGCTGAGGTTCCTCTTTCTTCTTGGGCTCATCTTTCTGCATCTCCACCACTTCAACATCCTCCACTATTTGGACCTCTTTTGGCTTGGGCCGGGGATCTTTTCCTTCCTTCTCACCCACCAATGCTTTAGTGGGTTCTCGGAGGGTCTTTGCAGATGTCGTCTTGCCATCCTGAATCTGGTTATGTGGTTTCTCCATAGCTTTACTAGGTTGGCTCATGTATTTCCTGGGTGCGTAGTTCTTTGGAGGATAGTAGGCCTCAAGTTTGCGTTTGTGGCTCATCGCTGAAGCGCAGCAGACGATGAAGATGATGACGACCAACAGAGAGGTCACCACAATGATGAGAAGCAAGTTCTCCTTCAGGAAGTCCACCACCTGGTTGAAAAGGAAGTCTTTGATGCGGATGAAAGTGGCGGTTATGTTGGGAGGTGGCGAGGGGGATGGAGGAACATGGGTGGTGCGAGCGATGGGAAAGATGAGTTCGGGTTCATCTCCACTGCCCTCCAAGGTCACGTTGAATGGGGCGGGCTTAGCGAAACAACTGCTGCCCCAAAGAGCAGTCAGGAGCAGGCAAACAAAGTGCAGAGAGAGTGACATACTTCTTTTAAAAACCTGTAAGAAAATAGACAGAGGTGTGGCCATTACTAGTCATTACCAACAGAAACAGGAAGTGGAATATGTTTCATGAAGTTTTTTTTTTTTTTTTTTTTTTTTTTGCAAGTTTTGCAAGTTTGTAAAACATTACAACAAAGTCCCATTACTTAATTTTAGTTAATGCCTCAACTTACAATACAACAGATGAACAACTGTTCATAGTTAGTTCATCTTAGCTCAGGTCCATTAAATAATATTAAGAGATACAACTTTTGATTTTAATAATGTATAACTAAATGCTGAAATTAACATGAACTAAGATTACTAAATGCTTTGGAAGCATTACTTAATGTTACTTAATGTTAACTAATGTAGTTAACTATTGTTAACAAATGGAACCTTACTGTGAAGACATTAAAAAAAAAATCCCTGAAAAGAATTATATTTATATATTATATATATTTTTAGCTTACTACTACTAATAATAAATAAACAAGATCAAACGTTGTCACAAACAGAATGTCACGAAAATAAAATAAAATAAAATAAAATAAAAAATAAAATAAAATAAAATAGGTATCCAAAAGGTACTATGGCATTTTTTTAAACATGTACCATGGTGTTATTTGAAGTACTTAGTATTTATTTTCACCACAGTGCCATGGTGCCTTTTCTTTTTTTTTTTTTTTTTTTTTAGCTCTATTGGTAAATAAATAAATAAATACAAATTTGTCACACACAGAATGTCACCAACATAAAATAAAATACCCCAAAAGTACTATGACATTTTATATGTACCATGGTGTCACTTGAATTACCTTGGAGTACTAATATTAATATACCATGGTATTATTATTCATTTACACCACAGTGCCATAGTGGCTTTTTAGGCTCATTTGGTGATAAATAAAATAAAATAATATAAAATAAAATAAAATAAAATAAAATAAAATAAAATAAAATAAAATAAAATAGTACTATGGCATTTTTGTGCTCATTAATTTTTTTATATGTATAAAATAAAATAAATAAAAGTAAATAAAATATGTACCATTTATATGTACCATGGTATTTTTTTCAAGTACCTTGGAGTACTAATATTAACATACGATGGTATTATTATTTATTTACACCACAGTGCCACTTTTAGCTCATAAATAAATAAATATGTCACAAACAGAATGTCACCAAAATAAAATAAAAATAGGTATCCAAGAAGTACTTACCAAATAAGGTCAAAAAAAAAAAAAAAAAAGCCATCATGACACTGTGGTGTACGTACTTCAAAAAAAAAAATCATGGCACATATAAAAAATTAATAAACAAAAAATGCCATAGTACATTTTGGATATTTTTTAAGTACCTTGAAGTTACTAATACTAACATACCATGGTATTATTATTTATGTATACCACAGTGCCTTTTTTTTTTTTTTTTAGTTTATTTGGTAATTAATGAATTTCTATTGTGTTGCATAGGTCAGAGAGAAGTGTTTGTACTATTTTATATAGCCTGCAACATACTAAACCTTTTTCAGTTATAGTAAATAGTCATTTAGATGGTCAGCTTTCTACCTACCCACACACAACTACTATCTGTATTATCATACATTTGGTTTTCTTTGAATCACAGGAAGGAAGCTGCTAGCATCACACACACATCACTACAGACTCTCTACATAGAGCATATATGTTTCTGTTTCTTTGCAGGAGAGGAGCTATTCCTGTTACCTCCAGTCATTACTTATTTGGGGTGGAGGCAGAGGGAGTCCAGGCCTGGCTTGTAATTTCCCTGCCTGGCTGATGCCACCCGCTCACCACAGAAAAGCAAAAGCAAGGCCAGATATATATTTGTGAGGGTGCAGCAAGGCGTGGGAGAGCCGCAGCTCTCAGGCCTGTATTTACAGCCCAGCTGCAATGACACAGGCCACAGACCAGTAAGACTATTTCTGCACTGCTCAAGAACACACACAGCATATTCATATACATCAGCAAGACTCTGTTATGGGTAGACTATTCTGTAAATCTTTCATGCTATACATAAACCAGTTTTATAATGATAACCAGGGGTGGTTAATTAAAAAGTATAGGATGGATAAACTACCTTAACCATTAGACTGTAAGATGGCTCTTAGCTGCAGGCCAGGTTTGGAGGGGGAAAGGGAAATTCCCAACGAACACCATCGGAATTGGCAGTGTAAACCACATATTGAGTACTGTCCAATAGAATCATCTCTACAAATGCCTTTACTTCTTTAAAACTAATTTTTATAAAAAATATTCCCCCTAAGTGCCAACCACACTGACTAACCCTCAGCTCTGACCACATTCTCTGTTCTGCTAATCACAATCCCACATGTACAGTTTTGTATTACTAAACTACAAGATGAGGTAATTTCAGCAATGTGTTGCAGGAATGTTACTTAGCAAATATAATAAAATAAAATAAAACACTATAATTTTTACAATAAAATAAAAAATGCAAAAATATGTATCCTATTTATCAAAATAAAATAACAAAAAAATATATAAATTTAGTTTGGCTGCAAATTTATCCTTTACATAAGACACCTAATGTAAAGGGTAAACAAAGGACAATGGAAAAAGTGACCACTCAGCTTTACATTTAAAATATATTGCATATTACAAAATATCAACATAGACCCAAGTTTATATATATATATATATATATATAGTAGTCAACATTTTAAGTAGACCAAAACCTTTCATCAAAGTTGTCCTACAGCTAAAAAAAAAAAAAAACCACTTGACCCACTTCAAATATATATAGCAAAATGGCACATAAATAAAAGATCTGGCAACATTTATTTACAGATACTGCTATTTCATGTTTTGTATTTATGACATTTGCGCATTCCTAAATACTTATATCAGGAAAACATTAAACTGATCATAATTTTAACAAGCATTTTTGAGCAAAAATTCATTTGAAAGCAGAACTGACTATTCTGTGCATAGTGTGCTAACAAATTGTTTATAAAATGCAAAAGCCAAACATCAAATATAGTCTCTCAGTGAAGGAAATATAAAAATACTCACTTCTGGTGTTACTTCCTTTCTCTGACGCACTTTGACACCAAAACTTCAAGCTACAGGTAGGCAAATTAAACGAAGACAGAAACAGTTGTGAAAGAAAAAAAGCTGCCTGTGTTTTCTCCTGAAAGGCTAATGGAAGCTTCTGACTGTGTGGGTTTTTCTAAAAAATCAGGATAATTGCACAAGGACATTTCCCTCCCCTCTTGCTCCATCTCCTCCCTTTTTCTGTCCTTCTCTTTCTCTCCTGTAGAACATGGATGGAAGCACGGGACAAGGACAATCAGCTACATTCACCAAACTAAGTCAGATGTTACAAAATAACATGCCGTATAAACCGCTTTGCATTTTATCACTATTAGTCTTGTTTTTTTAAGTGAAAGGATTAGTTGGCTTCCAGAATATCATTTATTCAACCCCATGTCATCCAACATGTTCATGTCTTTCGTTCTTCAGTTGCAAAGAAATGAAGTTTGTTCAGGAAAACATTCCAGGATTTTTCTCCATATAGTGGACTTCAATGGTTCCCAACGATAAAGGGCTCTACGCGATCCAAGCCGAGGAATAAAGGTTTTATCTAGTGAAACAATCAGTGATTTTCTTAAAAAAACAAATAACAAAAAAAAGCGTAATAAAAAATGTATATACTACATTAACCACGAATACTCATCTTGCACTAACTCTGCGATACGCAACTTGACATATTGCCTAATCACAATGGAAAGGTCAAGTTTAGTTAGTTTTTCATCTGTGTACTTTCATTCAAAAAGGTATCAGGTTTTCTCCTCCAACTTCAAAATCGCCTGACGTCGTTGTTTTACCTTTTTTGTAAAGGGCATTTGGCATTTGCACGTTCGAAAGACATAAACATCTTGGATGACATGACGAAGAGTAAATTATCAGGAAATGTTTATGAACTTGAATTGAACTGCTTTTAATTGGTCAAAAATGGTCAAGAATGAACCCCATCTACCTTACAGTTCCCATGTAGTGAAAATTAAGTTTTATATGTTGTTTATTTGTCTATGTGGTGTTTTTAATATGCTTTCAAACAAACCAAGATGTGCCAATCCATTAATCAACACCATCGCTGAGTAAATTTTCTTCTTAAAACTGTACTTTCCCAAAGGCTGTCCCATAAATGCGGTTTGAAAACGCCTTTTTTGGCTACGTTGCAAACTTCACTGACTAATCACGTTAATGGATAGATTCCTATTATTAGCATGCAAAATATACCAACAGAGGTTTTGCACCGACGTCACATTCTGGTCAGTTACCCGGATGCGCGGCCATTGCGGCGATACTCATATGTAAACGGAAGCATTGATTGCACGGTTTAGTGCACCACTGAAGACGTTGCTCTACTAATTTATGCTATCTAAACCACGGAAACTGTGTGGGAGCTGTCAAATCATATAGAGAAGGACTTAATAAGCAGGAAAGGTTGTTTTATTTTGACAAACTTAAGTTAATGCAGGGCTCAACGCAAAGCGGCGATAGTGTTTCCTTGGTTACTGCTGTACACAAAGATGCGCTACACTTCATAATGCATTATACAGATGCTAGATGAAAAGAAAAGGAAAAAGATGAGTTTTAAGGGATACAATTTTTTGACTACAGGGCGACTTTAAATCAATATAACTATTCCTCAGTGCATGTTTTTTTCAAATACTAAATGTTTTTCTTGACCATTTTTGATATTTTTCATAAACTACTTTAATTTTTCAACTGATGTCACATACATGGGAAATGTTAACCAAAAGAGCCATTATTCCATTCTTGTTTGGCCTGGTTCAATACAGGTATGTGTCCACCCTGTTTTCCCAAAAGAGTCTGCATGGTCATTTGTAAATTTATAATGTGTCTGGCTTCTGGTCTCATCCATGTCCAGCTATTTTAAGCTGTACAAAACAGCTTGTTTTGCTGCTTGATGTTGCAAACAGGTATGTCTTACCATATTAGTTTAATGTATTATCTTAATTACAGTCACAATGGTTTGTAACGCAAGCAATTTTACCATTTACAGCACTTTGCTATTTTTTCTTATTTCCCTACAGCGGCTTATGAACAGAAGTCTCACACATTACCAGAATACTTCTGCATTAAAAAATGAGGTGGATAGTGACACCCACTTTTTTCCTGATCCAATTCATTCCCAGTGGATACAACCAAGAAATGCTGTACGTCACTTTACACTTTAAAGAACTTCCACCTACTTCAGGTAAGCTAATTTTTAAAAATCTTGTTTAATCTCATAAAAAAAAAAAAAAAAACATAAATAAAAAATGGGTTGCAGACAGCAATTCACAATAACTTAAAAATGTAAAAGGTCCAAGTCACTTCTATTAAATGATTTATTTAACATTTATAAAATTAGTTTAGGTAAGTATAACTCGGTTAACACTGCACAACTTTTCCCATGTCATTTTGCACAACATTCATCCATTAAGTTTTGAACACATTTGTACTGAAGTTGCATACACATATACAATTTACATAGAAGAGGGTCTAAAAATAAAATAACATCAAATAAAAAAATAAAATAAAATAAAAAAGTAAGAATGTGAACAGAAAAAAAACTTTGCTGAATAACTATTGGTTTAACATATACAATTTACATAGAAAGGGGCCTGAAAAATAAAATAAAAAAAACTACAATAAAAAAAAACTAAAAAGTCTGCTGAATAACTTTTGGTTTCACCTATACAATTTACATAGAAAGAGGCCTAAAAATAAAATTAAATTAAACTACAAAAATACTACAATAAAAAAATAACAATGTGAACAGAAAAAAAAAAAGTTTACTGACTAACTATTGTTTTTTCACATACAAAATTTACATTAAAAATGGCCTATAAAATAAAATAAAATAATAAAAAGCTAAACATGAACAAAAAAATCTTTGCTAACTAACTTTTGGTTTTCGCAGTGTTCATCTTGTTGTCTTTGGCCATTTTGACCTTTTTTGTTTCCTCACACAATGGAAAGTGTATAATTTCTGTGCAAAAGCTAAATTCCTTCTAGGCAAATGTGAAAGCATGTATTTTATGTACATTTGCAGTGATAACATGGTATATTCAGACTGTGATAATTTCCAACATCACTCTGTTAGAGTAAATTATATAGCGCTAACTAAACCACAGACAGGAATAGACCATATTCAGCCAAGCCTCACTAATGCCTGAGCTCCTCAGAGAACACAGTAGTACAGTATTTCCACACTGAAATGATTAAATATAACATTCAGACCTCTTTATACTTTCAAAAAACAAAAATATAAATGCTCCATTGATTAAATAAAAGACGTGGAATGTTCATTATTGTACAGGAAATCATAAAACGATTGTTTTAAAGGGCACTTCAAAGCCAGGCGTCATTATCAAACTTCATTGAGTGGTTGCTGTGGATTGCACCTTTTGCTTTTTTGACAACTCAGTCAACCCTGAGCACTGACTTAAATGCTTAAGAGTTTAAAAATTCTGTGTTGCATCAATAAAGCCCTGTTTTTCAGTGCATAAAACAGAAAGTCTAAATTTCTAAAGAGGGCCTTCGGTGTCAGGAAGAAAGCTGTTTAGAGTAAGATTATCGCCTTCAGGATCTCCATCCTCAGTATTCGGGATCAAGGCTCCATTACTTTTGGGATGCCGTCTTGGCTTTGGAACAGGGTGATCGGTATCGTTCATCAGGGCAGAAATGCAGACCATCTCAGTCTCCTGGAGAAGCTGCGCCCTGTGCCTGTATTTGTATCCCGAGAGCTTCGCCGCCAGGCAGATGGTGCTAATGATAAAAATGGTCGTCAACGCAGCCATCGAGGCGATGGCAATGAGGCAGCGACTCACAAGTCCGTCCACTGGAGTAGAGGCAGTGGAACATGAGTGGGTCATTCCCGTGGTTGTTTTTTTGGTGATGGTTGAGGTAACTTCAGTGGTGTGTTTTTTTGCATCTGTGGACATTCTTGTTGTCGCTGCTGTCGTGTGCTTCTCTGTTACCTTACCGGGCTCCAACGATGCAGGAAATGTGGGGGCAGAACTTCCTGCATGTGAAATGTGCCCAGTACTGGTTTTTATTGCAGGAAGTTGGGTGTGAAAAGTACTCTCGTTTTCTACTGGCCGGTGGACTGTCAGGTTCTCGGTTCCTTGGGCGTGGTTCAAATCTGGAGTATGATGGTAATCCGTAGTCGCTGAGATATTTAAATCAGGTATTACAGTTTTTACCTCAACTGTCTGTAATGTATTCAAAGCCTTCGGAGTTTCCACAGTGGTGGTTGTTGCATTTGCTTCAGCTACGGTTGCTGTACTGTGTGTGTCGTTGGTGTTTATCAATGTTACGTTGTGACTAATTTCCCTTTTCATCCTAAGAGATCTCGACATGACCGAACTGCTCAAAGTCAGCAGGAAAACAAGAACGGGTAAACACCCAAGTCTGTTAGTCACCATCGCCATCTGCACAAAAGGGACAGAGAATGTTGCAATAATGCTTTAGACGTACATTATTCACATGCAAAACTGCCATCCATGAGCACATTTACAGGTTGAAGTCAAAAGTTTACATACACCTTGCAGAATCTGCTAAATGTTAATTGTTTTACTAAAATAAGAAGGATTATACAAAATGCATGTTTTTTTTTTTTTTTTTTTTATTTAGTACTAACCTCAATAAGATATTTCACATAAAAGATGTTAACATATTGTCCAAGAGAAAATAATAGTTGATTTATAATAACGACCCGTTCAAAAGTTTACATGCAGTACGTTTAATTCGTAATACTGTGTTGTTACCTGAATAATCCACAGCCGTGTTTTTTTGTTTAGTGATAGTTGTTCATGAGTCCCTTGTTTGTCCTGAAGTTAAACTTCCCACTGTTCTTCAGAAAAATCCTTCAGGTCCCACAATTCTTGTTTATTTAGCATTTTTGTGTGTTTGAACCCTTTCCAACAATGACTGTATGATTTTGAGATCCATCTTTTCACACTGAGGACAACAGAGGGACTCACATGCAACTATTACACAAGGTTCAAACACTCCAAAAGGAAAAACAATGCATTAAGAGCCAGGGGTGAAAACTTTTGAACAGAATGAAGGTGTGTACATTTTTCTTATTTTGCCTAAATGTAATATTTTTTTCTCATTTAATACTGCCCTTCAGCAGCTACAGACGATACTTACATGTTTCCCAGAAGACAAAGTAAGTTAAATTTACCCTGAGCTTCAAATTCCAAAAGTTTTCAACCCTCTTAATGCATAGTTTCTCCTTTTGTTTCTCTTGTGGACTATATGTGAACATCTTTTATGTGAAATATCCTGTTCAGGTCAGCACTACATAAAAAAAATAACATGCATTTTGCATGATCCCTCTTATTTTGGTAAAATAACATTTTGTAGATTCTGCAAGGTGTATGTAAACTTTTGACTTCAACTGTATAGTCATACAGTTCGGTAGAGAGGAACTTTCAGACAATGAAAACTGAGGTCTAGCAACAATGGAAGAACAAAACACCTCATTGTTGTATACAAAGGGGTTGCTCGTACTTTAACAATCTCATGTGGCAGTTTACGTTTGTGACTTTTGCATGTGGTTACACCATATGAGTGAAATACTTCCTTTTAGCTAACAAAGTGTTGTTATTTTACAGTTACCAACACTTTACTACTCTATTTTTTATATATATATATATATATATATATATATATATTACGATTAGTGTCATAACACTTAAATCTTCCTGAAATCTTGAACAGTTTACTTGAAGATATCTAGTCACGTACTCTCCACAGTTATTTAAAAATAAAATCACCACACTATATAAAATCACATCTGATTTCAGACTAAATTTAAGGCAAAATTTAAACAGAAAATAAAACTACATACCATCCGTTTCTACTGTTGACAGGGTGTTGATCTGGAGTTCAATGGTACGTTAGGCCCCCTCACACCCTTTCAATGCAATGACTCAAAACCTACTCACAGCAAAAATACAGGAAGTCAAACCTCATGAAGCGTCAGGCTAAGGCTGAGGTTCTCAAACTGTGACGCAAACACAAATGAGCAAGCGAGGGACTTAAATATCACATCTTAGTTCCCTAAAACACTAAGTTAGAACCAACCATGCTTCCACAAAAAGAGGTTTAACAATTACAGAGAGAAAAAAAGAAGAGACAGACAAAGAGCAAAAATTCAGTTTATTTTTTTATTTTTCTGGTAATCAGTAAGACTCTTTATACTTGAAGCAGATGAATGAACAAAAATGGAACAGTTATGCACAAAATGGAATTTCTAGATCTCCTTCCTAATTTCATTTTATCATTGGAAACATTAAAGGCTCACAGTGTGCATAATGATGAGGGGAAAATGGGGAATTCTTTTAAAATCATCAAACTCCAAATGATGGGCAAACACCTTCCTACAGCCAAAAAGAAGAAAAATGTAAAGGAAAACTAAAAAAAAAATATATTTACAACGCATCAAAATAAATCACTTACATCCAGCCTTCTTCCTGCATTATCTTTTCAACCTACAAAAATCCCTTTTCACTTTAATCATTCACCACACACTCGAGGCTGCATCACAGATGCCTCCTGAGGCCACTTAAACACTCGATAGTGGATCCATCACACATCCTGAAGTTGATCCAGCTTGGCACATCTGTACCCATAAACACGGCCCCTACATTTTCAAACCCTTCACTTTAAAACTTCACTGAAAAAAAAAAGACAGAGCGAAGCGAGAGAATGACATCAGAGGTATTGAGTTGTTGCTGTCGATGTAGACAGATCTGAAGTTCTTGTAGG
Organism: Labeo rohita; assembly: GCF_022985175.1. NCBI lineage: Eukaryota > Metazoa > Chordata > Actinopteri > Cypriniformes > Cyprinidae > Labeo > Labeo rohita. The sequence continues at coordinate 35,001,580 of NC_066873.1, forward strand.
TCAGCTGATGGTTCTGAGGTGAGAAGACGGTGGCTATTCTTGCCAAAAAAAGCATTGCGGAGGAGGGAGGGTGCTTTTTAGAAACTACGAAAGAGGCACTAGACAGTGATGCAAACAGAAATGAGATATGAAGAAGCGTCAAAATGAAAACCACAAGAGAAGAATGTAGCCAAAGCAATCTGAACAGCAGAATCACAGTTTTCCTCTCTTCCTGGCATGACCAATGCATGACCAAACTAAAAAAAATAGCATCACCTCAAACTCGTGGCACACAAAACACGTTCATGAAATCGTCAATCTAGACGTGAGCCGCCCCTTGAGAGAATTGGTTCTGCTTGGTTAGGAGAGCAAGGTAGACAGTGCATCGCAAAATGACTTAATAGAAAAAGGAAGTCAAACATGACTCACTATTTTGCTGGTAGTCACGGTCTACAATGCACAACAAAAATATGTACAGACAAAGTTGTTGCGGTGAGGCGGTGTGGACGGCACAACTCAAGATGAGATTCGTAGGAGTTAATGAGAAAGCAAAGCTAATGGTGTTCCTTAGACCTGAACGGTGTCTGACTAGAACAAAGTCAGAGTAAAAGCTATCAAGTCGGTAAAGCAATGAACAAGTTTTGCTGCTAAAGCTAATGAACATCTACAGGCGTTAGCCTGTTCGGAGCTTGTATCTTCACGTTTTGGGATGTGAAACTAAAAGCTGAGAACTTCTAGAGTTTACAAAGTGAGACCCACGCAGGTTCTCAGAGCAAAACTGAAGAGAAGAAGTTTAGACGTGAAAACTAGAAAGGGGAAAAACTGACTCGGTTTGACTATGCTACCAGTATGATGAGGAACTTTCGCCACTGAGAAAGTGGAGTTGTGAGTTGTGAGAAGACTACACTTTGGCTGTGTTCATGGCAACCACAGATATTTTGCTAATTAATTGCTATTATCTTAATACTTTTACATTGGTACCTGATTAACAAAAGAAGTCATTTAGTGGAATATTTTACTGCACCTGTATTGTTTTCCAGTACTTTGTAAACTTGCCAGGTTGATTAAAAGACAGCTATAACTTTGACAAATGATTCCAATGATTTCCCTTCCTTGCATTACTACCGCATTGCTTTGTCCCTTTAAGTACAAAATGAAAATCTAGTCAAATACTGTCAGGGAGGTGCATAACTCCTCTAGAAATTTGGCAACTCAAAAGGGCAAGAGGGGAACTGCAACACTGATGGCTACTTCAAAAACTTTGAGCTCATCAAGTTCATGTAACTGCTTCTTTGTCACAATTTTAGTAAGAAAAACAAAACAAAAAAACTTAAGACCTTTCAAGAACATCAGATAAAACACAGCCGTTGCAGAAAGATTTGGAGTGAGACTGAGTAAAAAGCTAAACAGGTCAAATTTGGAGAGAAACTGAAGGCGTTTCTAGTTTTCCAAATGGCTATGAGGTATAAACAGGTTTTGGGGATTGCAAAAAAAAAAAAAAAAAAAAAAAAAAAAAAGGAAAAAAAAGATCATCATCTTGGAATGTTGGTTGGAGTCTTTTCAAGGCAGGCTTCAGACGGAACGCTGTCATGGTGATTGGCAGTGACGGGTCCCGCCCACCTGGCCAATGGGATATCCTGAATAGAAGAAGGGGAAGGAATTTCAGGGTCCTTTTAGATGTCCACTTTAGACAACTGCTCCTCAAGTTTGGCAATTCTTTTTTCCTGACTGCTGACCAGCTCTCTGAGAGATTTCAATTCTTTCAAAACCTCTTCCAGCTTAGCTTCACTTTTCTGTTGAGAGAAAAAAGTATAAAACAACAGTCAACGACAATTCTTTCAATTATATATAAATATAAAATATATATATATATATATATATATATTTTTTTTATATAAATAAATAAATAAATATATACACATATACATACATACATACATACATATATATATATATATATATATATATATATATATATATATATATATTATATACACACACACACACACATATACATATACATATACATATACATAACCATTGATTTAATGTAGTAACACTCACTGCACCATGGTATTGTGGCAGCAATGTGGGATATTCACATTGAATTTTATTACTGGAGTAATAGTATATAATTATATTATGTATGTATTTGTGATTAAGCTATAGCATGTGTGCATTTATACTGAATGTTTTTAGACTACCGTTTTTCATACAAATAGGCTAACTATAAAGCCATGTAATTAATTTTTTTTTGTACCATGGTATTGAGGTACCATTATGTGTGGTTTTAACTCTTTATAATGATTTAAAATGTATGCTTGCTACTATGGGAGACCAATGCTTAATTAAAAAAAAAAAAAAAAAAAAAAAACTGGGTCAGAATAAATTTATGATATAAATTATGATATAAATTTGAGTTTTATCATATAAAACTCAGGTTACTACAATTTTTACAGATGTTACTGATTGATAACGAACAAAAATTTATCTCTGCATCCTCAAGCTACTATTAAATGTGCATTTCTAAGAGACAAAAAAGTGATATTATTATTATTATTATTATTATTATTATTATTATTATCATCAGACAACCCAAACCTGTTTCTTGATTTGAAAAAATATAACTCATTAGAACATTCAGAAATTAATTTTTCTATTCATTCTGTTATTTGTTAATGAAAATTAATGGTCTGGTTTCTAAAACTTTTACTTTGGAGCAAAAATCTGACTTTAGCCCTCTATGGTACGGTCTTTCTACGTATTTCCTTGTTATTCTGAAAAAAAAACAACAACAATATATTGCTGTATGTTAATTAAAAGGGCCAGCCTTAAGGTTGTCAATGATGTGCTGTTTTTAAGCCACATGACATTTGAATGTTCCTCCAAACACTTTTTTAGTTGAAGTGCTCCAGAAATTGCTCTGTAAACCTAATTTCTGCATGTCTCTTCTCAAGGGAGTTTTTTTTTTTTTTGCATCATTTTTGGTTAGTAAATTACTTATTTTTATTCAGAAATCAATATTATCTAACATAGTTTTTCTGTAAAATGAGAAAAAATCAATTTTGCCATATGGCAACACTGTACCACTATGGAAAAATAGGTATGTTGCCATATGGCAAAACTGTACTGCAGTGGAATTGAAGTAATGTATTTCCCCATTGGGATTTTTTATAGATAGCAAAATCAATGATTCGGTTATAATTATTTATGTATCTGAAGCGTTCGAAAGAAATAAAGATTTTACATTTATTGTGAAAATTATCGATATGGACTGACATATAAAAAATTATCGTGATGATTTTTTTTTGGCCATATCGCCCAGCCCTACTTTGACAATATGCCAATGCTAACAGTAAAGAGAAAAGAACGATCCAACCGCATGTTGGTGCAAGTGATTATCACAATCTCATATCACTAGGTGCCATTCACACAGAATGCGCTTTTGTTTTGACAAAGATGCGACATGGGCAGTGGAATAGGAAAAGCATGCAAGAAGATGGGAGTGAACTTATTGTAATTTGAGCACCACGTTTTTAGAATGTTGTTTCACGCATGAGACGCTGCAAGAGACGCGAGTGCATCAGTCAAACACGTCCATGTTTACATAGGGAAAAAAAAAACTATGGAAAAGCAGCACAGTTGAATAAGAAAACCCATGAAGAACTACTACTGTATGTCTGATATTTCATGTTTGCATCATGATAACAGGCTGAAAGCTGCTGTTCATTGTTTTTACAGAACATTTATAGTTAATAGTCTACTGGTGATGCATCTTCTGTAATTTTGAATTTGAATTACCTTGACTTAAGTTGTTTTTTTTTTTAATAAAGCATTTTTCTCGTATTATTTCTGAACATATAAAATGTACAAGACAAGTTTGTACAAGATGTAGTTGTAGTTCATTTACATGATGTCGACATCTTCATATGTGGTGCACTTGGAACAGAATTTTCTTTAATTAGAGGTTTAACAAAGAAATAGTTACTTGAATCATGTTGTAGTTACATTTCAAGTTGACTAGTTTAAGTAAAAAAATGAGAATTGGTCGAACGGAAAACAAATTGTGTCCTAAAATGAGGAGGCAATTTATTTATTTTAAATCAAAGGTAAATTCATGACCCAGTCACATTTTCTTGGTTAAATAAATATTACTTCCACCATCAGACAAAAAAAAAAAAAAAAAAAAAAAAGTAGATTTTCACATTAACAGTGTAATCAATATTCTATTTATTACAGTAAGAAATATGAATCTCATTAAGTTAGTGTTTTTAAGCAGTTTACATTTATTAACAATTTAGTTAATAATTTAAACAATATATTTTAATTTGTGAACTTATGTTCAGCTATTCTTTTTAACAGTTAACTTTTAACTATTTTTTAATTTTGCGGATCATCAGTCAAAGCTCAGTAAATGCTGGTCACAAACACTGAGATTTACTTTAAATTTCACCAAGCTAATTACTCACTAAAAACTCCCACAGATCATGTTATGCCATTTTAAGTCTTATTTTAACGTAACAAAGCAGTTATATCTAAATGTGTGAGTTGTTTACTTACTTTAGGTTAGTCTTTCCATTAACGCCATTACATTGTTCATTCAGACTGATTCACTAATTTCAATTCACCATTAAAAACTTCTCCTTTACAAAACACATTTGCAGTAGCTAAATACTGAGGTTCACTTTTTTTGTGTTAGTAACTAAAATATCACTTAGCCAGCATTATTTTGGTATTATTTATCTACTATTATTGCATATATTTACATGTTGTATTGCCTTTTATTATTATATTGTCATTTAGTCATAATAATAATGTAGTCATCATTTAATTTAAACATTTTAGTATTTTTGCTCTCTTTTTTATATAATTTTTTAGCTTTTTTTGTCATTTTAGTACTTATTTCAGTTAGTTGCCAAGGTATCATGTCCAAACTATTGTCAAATTTCAAACTTGAAACTCGTCACATTTTTTCAATTGATAAAAAGTTTTTTTTTTATTTATTTATTTATTTTTTTTACAGTTATACTTGTAGTTAACAATTACAACACAGCATATGCAAATAATTATGATAAAAATGTAGGATAAGCTTGTAGGATATTCTTTAGGTGTGATAAATAGCAGCTAACATTGGTGTGTCTGTAGGGAAGTGTGCTGGCTCCTGTGATTACAGCCCTAACGGCGGGGAGAGCTTGGTTTAGAGGGCGGGACACGTGTGCCGTTTCTGTCATGTGGTTAAACAGGCATGCGGTTGGGGGTTGGGTCTCCTGTAGAACATCCTTGAAACTATAAAAACTATATATGAGCCAAAAAAGAGAAGCTGGCCTTGAACAACATGATAGCTCAGCTGCATGTAGGTCACAACTGAAGCAAGGTTTAATTTAACATACACTGACCAAAATTATAAACGCAACACTTTTGTTTTAGCCCCTTTTTTCCATGAGCTGAACTCAAAAATCTAAGACTTTTTCTATGTACACAAAATGCCTATTTCTCTCAAATACTGTTCACAAATCTGTCTAAAGCTATATTAGTGAGCACTTCTCCTTTGCCGAGATAATCCATCCACTTCACGGGTGTGGCATATCAAGATGCTGATTAGACAGCATTATTATTGCACAGGTGTGCCTTAGGCTGGCTACAATAAAAGGCCACTCTAAAATGTGCAGTTTTATCACACAGCACAATGCCACAGATGTTGCAAGTTTTGAGGGAGTGTGCAATTGGCATGCTGACTGCAGGAATGTCCACCAGAGCTGTTGCCCGTGAATTGAATGGTTATTTCTCTACCATAGGCCGTCTCCAAAGGCATTTCAGAGAATTTGGCAGTACATCCAACCAGCCTCACAACCGCAGACCATGTGTAACTACACCAGCCCACGACCTCCACATCCAGCATCTTCACCTCCAAGATCGTCTGAGGCCAGCCACCCGGACAGCTGCTGCAACAATCAGTTTGCATAACCAAAGAATTTCTGCACAAACTGTCAGAAACCGTCTCAAGGAAGCTCATCTGCATGCTTGTCGTCCTCATCGGGCGTCTCGACCTGACTGCAGTTGGTCGTCGTAACCGACTTGAGTGGGCAAGTGCTCACATTCGATGGTGTCTGACACTTTGGAGAGGTGTTCTCTTCACAGATGAATCCCGGTTTTCACTGTACAGGGCAGATGGCAGACAGCCCCGCTCACTAACACAGATTTAGACAGATTTGTGAACAATATTTGAGAGAAATAGGCCTTTTGTGTACATAGAAAAAGTCTTGGATCTTTGAGTTCAGCTCATGAAAAATGGGGGCAAAAACAAAAGTGTTGCATTTATAATGTTGGTCAGTGTATATAAATGTGTTTGTTACATATATTGCAGAGAATGGAGATCTGAGAAGAAAAGTACATAGAAAAGCAAAGTGAAATGCTGTATGAGTAGTAAATGAGTCCCGCTCACGATAGATGGTGTGGTGGTGGCAGTCTTGTTGGCAGGGGTGGTGTTCTCTGTATTCTTGGTCATCTTGTTGTCTAGGATGTTCTTCTTGACCACTTTGAGATCACGATTCTTGCCTGGGATGTATCCATGTTTCAGGGATATCAGGACAGGTTCTCCATTCTTCCCTTCAAACCATTCCTCGGCCTCCAGGGGGGCCTCCGGACCCGCCGTGTCAGGGTAAAGGTCATCCTGGAACAAGTCCGACTGATGGAAGGAAGAGTGTCATTGGTTAAGATATGCAGAATATAAATCATGCAAATCATTCAATCAGTCATGCAAAAGTAAAGATCCAGATGCAGTTACTTGGTGTTAAAGCTGTTTTCTGAATTGATGGCTGTTGCAAGGGCCCTATGATTTCCGCAATGCAGAAAACGCGGAATCCAGTCATAGAAACGTGATGTACTGTATAACGCAAAATGTCACAGAATTTGGATGAATTAAATCAATTAAATGATGAATTAAAATGTCAAAATTAGAATAAATAAGAGTAAATATAAAAGTAGACTATTTGACTATTTAAATATGAATCGTTCATGGTGTGGTTGTCTCTGTGTGTGTGAATGACGCAAACATGCGGTTTCGTTTACTACACACATACTGAAGTGTGCGGTGATTTCAGTGTCTGCCGTCTTGCCAAATGAGGACAGAAATACATGAACAACATTTCCAGAACTGCTCTAAAGTTTCTTCATGAGCATTTTACCGTTTCTTTTAAGAGAAACTATAGCCATATCATATACACACAGAAATGTAAAAGGTATTCACGACAACCTGTTCACAACAAAGATTACTATCGTTTAGTAGAATGCAAGTAATACGATTACTACTAATACCATTACTTAAAAAAAAAAAAAAAAAAAAAGAAAAAAAAGTTTTTATGCCTTCAAAAAATAAAACATTTTATAGGGATCTAAACATGTAATTTTTGTTAAAATTTAATAAATTGATGTTAAATTATATAAGTTTCATAATTTTAATTAATTAGACTTTTAATTAGGCTTTTTGATTAATAAAATGTCATTTAACCATTAAAAAAAAAAGTCCAGAAAAATTTTAAATGGAAAAAACTGAATTTGGAAAAAAAATAAAACTGAATTTGGGAAAAAAAATGAAACAGATTTCATAGGGCCCTTCTGCTGATCATTATTTTGTGATTTTGATAATGTGGTCCATTTAATTTTATATATACATATTTATTGAAAACATTTTCAATATATACACTACCATTCAAAAGGTTGGGTAATTAAGATTTTAGAAAATAAAATAATAATAATAATAATAATAATAATAATAATAATAATATACAGTGACAGTAAATACATTAATAATGTTACAAATTGTTTTTTTCAAATAAATGATGCTTTTAATGTTGTATTCAATCAAAGAAACCTGGAAAAATGTATCAGTCTTCACAAAAATATTAGGAAGCACAAATAAGCATAATCTAAGATTTCTGAAGGATCATGTGCCACTAAAGACTGGAGTAATGGCTGCTGAAAATTCAGCTGTAATTACAGTAATAAATTACAATTTAAAATATACTGAAATAGAAAACAATTATTTTAACTTATAATAATATTTCAATTATTATCAAAAACACTGAGATATCTTACTGACCCCACCCTTTCGAAAAGTAGTGCACACCTAGATATTTAGAGCTTAATATGTATTGCTTTTTTGTTTTAATATACATTTTAACAATGCTAATCACAAATATTTTCAGAAAATATACATTGCTAAAGATTTTTGATGTGGCTAGTAAAAATCTTGGCCGCTCTGGCCCTAAACTGTCTCACACTGGCCCTGTCAGAGGGTTCTTATTATTAAACCCTTATTAAAAACAAAGGGACACAGACACGGATAAAAAAAAAAAAAAGGTCTATTTTTGTCATCTGACTTCTCAAGCACTGCTGCCTAGGTGCCATGGTAAACAGCTAACGGCAGTACTCAAGGTTGTACACGTTACTACGGTACTGAACATACTGCGGTTTAAAGCCAAATAATAAAATCTGATGAAAGACCTGCAGTGGGGGAGTAGTATGAGAAAAAAAAAAAAAAAAAAAATTCAAACCCAGCATGAAAACCACCTGAATGAGTTTCAAAACAGGGTCTGGTAAACTAATAGAACAGCTCTTGGACCAGAAAACAGAAGCCAAAGCAAGAGGAAGTTGTGGCTCAGAATATACAGTCTAGCCTGCAGGCCTGCTGTACTCCTAAAAACAAAATAGCAAAACGACTCAAAAGGCTCACTTTTCTTGGCACGGTCATGATGATAGGTTCACACTTTCTCTCATGCAGTTTGTAAAACCTGAGAACACACACAAGTACACAAGTCTATTAGAACATGTTCACAAGGGCAGCAGACGTTAGTGCACGACTCATTTGTGAAGTCAAAACATAAGGTGTGAGATGGGGAAAAATACCAACATACAAAAATAACACACACACAATTATGCAGAAGACTTAGATACCCACAAAATTGGACCTCTTTCATGCATCACCTCTCCTTAGAAATCTAAATCTTATTCTGAAGAACTGAGTAGCCCATTGTTAACTAGGCCTAGTGCTGCCCTCTTTTGGGTGGACTGCGATTCTTCCCTGCATGCAGTGGTGCTGACAAACAGAGCTGGGTAGTAACTGATTACATGTAATCTGGATTATGTAATCAGATTCCAAAAATGAAGTACTCTTAATTGGATCAAATTCTATTTGAAAATTACATGATTACATATTATTTACAAAATATCTTTTAAATGTTCCTTTCTAAAATGGCCTACTGCTTATATACATTCAGAAAGTCTTCAGTTTAGTGGACATTCACACAATGACCAGTCATTAGTCAGGTGACACCGCATGTGACTATTGGATTTACAAAAATCATTTCAGGTTTAAGAAGTGTTTCAATATTGCATCAACTACTGATGAACACATTCATTTTTATTTAAATGATCACTCTGCAAGTTATTTAATTTACTTGACTTACTTTAATTTAGCATTTTTCATGATTTAATTATTACCTTTTCATTAAACTCATAAACCCCCTGCAGTTTCTTCACAAATACCAGTTTGGGAATCCTCGACGTAATATAATGTTATATTAATGTAATATAATGCACTTCATGTTGTTAATAGCAATGAATGGAATGTATTTTCTTAATTTTTGTATTTTCATATCAATATAGTACCAGATTATCCTATTTAAATCAATGCAATAAATGAGATGGGTCAAAAGTAATCTAAAAGTAGTCAGATTGTATTACCTGAAATGTGTAACATAATGGATTATGTTACTAACTACAATTTTTGTCATGTAGGGCCCTATCAAATCACTTTTATTTTTCCCCCAAATCAGTTGTTTCCATTTTAATTTTTCTAAATTCCGTTTTTTTTTTCCTCTGGACTCTTTTTTTTTAAATGGTTAAATTACATTTTATTAAATCAAAGTGCTTATACAACATCATTTATTAAAACTTCAACAAAAATTACAATGTTTTATATTTCCTCACCTTTTATCGTTACTGCATGTCTAATTATTTGAATGCATAAATACAACATTTATCAAAGTTTATTTTTACATTATTTTTTACAATATTTAAATTTTTCTGGTTATCAAATGAGGGCATGAAATATTAATTTAATTTATCTTTTAATCAAATGAAAATGAACTTTTTTGGCAAACAAAGTTACTATTAAAATTGAAACATGAAAGAAATATTGTGTGATTATTCCTTAATAAAATAAAGTTTTAAAAATTTTAGCAATAGTAGAAGTAGTAGTAGTAGTAGTAGTATTACGTACATTTTACTAAACAATAGTAATATATGTTTTCAACATACACCAAACTTTTATTTTGATGGTAGAAACAGTAAAATGCTCATGAAGAAACTTCAGAGCAGTTCTGGAAATAATTTTTCATGTATTTATGTTCCTAATTTGCGAGACGGCACACACTAAAAATCACAGCGAACGTCACGCACACTTGTAATAAACGAAACGGCCCTAGTCATGTAATTTGGAATCAGTAACAGATTAAAATTTATAAGTAATTCACCCAGCTCAGTTGACAGACAGCACTACAAACTCTACATGCAAAATTAGTTAATGAAAAAGTAGTAAAACCTAAATATAAATAAAAAAGGATGGAAAAAAAAATAAGCAAAGAAACATCCAGGTCATATTTCATTTATAAAAAAAAAAAAAAAAAAAAAAAAAAAAAAAAAATACACCTATACATACATATACACACACACATATAGATATATAAAAATAAACAAAAAAATAAATTAATTTATTTTAGGGTGAAATATGACCTGATCATATTCCTTTCATGTTTCATGGGTTTTTCCAACGTGCTACCATCAGCTTTATATTGTTGTTATACCTTGAAATCTCACACTTGTTGACGTCCAGTCCTCTCTTAGGCATGTATCCCATGCCCCTCTGAGGCTCCTTAGTGGTAAAGGTATTGAGGTAATGGACAAAAGGAGCTTCATCCGTGATCTCAAAGTAACGGATGCTGCTGTCACCCTATTAAAGACAAAACATCAGTCAGACACAAAAACCCTAATGTTACTACTTGTGTATTATTTAAAAAAAACAACAAAAAAAAAAACAAATTCTAAATATCTAGGTGTACACTACAGTTCAAGAGTCAGTAAGGTAATTTAATGTTATTGAAAGAAGTCTCTTATGCTCACCAAGGCTGCATTTTTTTGACAAAATCTAGTAAAAACAGCAATATTGTCAAATATTATTACAATTTAAAATAACTGCTATTTGCATATATTTTAAAATGGAATTTTCAGCATCATTACTCCAGTCTTTAGTGTCACGTGATTCTTCAGAAATCATTCAAATATGCTGATTTGATGCTCAAGAAACATTTCTTCTTATTATCAACGTTGAAAACAGTGCTTAATTTTTTTGCGGAAACAGTCAGGGCTCTACGCTTACTTTTCTTTTTAAGAGCAGTGTCAAAATTTTAGGAGCACCTTCTAATCAAAAAAATGATCAAAATAAAAAAATCTGATCAAAAATTAGCCTTTCCATTACAAAGTGATATTTGACTACTTCAAGTGATTTACGGGGAATTTTGTTTTTACCTTTGTAATGGCATTTTTCTAACTTTATTATAATTATGTCATCTTCTAGGTCAAATTTAAAAATATATATATATTTTATAAGCTTTTTAAAATTTCTAATTAAAACAACAGAATAAGAACAAGTAGAATAAGTTACCAATCAAATGAAATCAGTATTAACAAAATCAATTTGTACTAAAGAAGTGGCACAGAACAACACAAAAGTGGCTTGTAGGTGTCTTTTCAGATGTTTAATGAGGCTCAGAGGTGGCATAAGTGCAATCAAATTCATAAATGCATGCTGAGATTAATGTTTTAAATATAAAATTTTTAATATAGAAATATTAAATGATTTAAATAACTGAAAAGATACTTTTTAAAAAAAAAAATGAGACTACAACTGCCAGTAGGTGGTGGCAAGTCACTGATTCATTCATTCATTTCATTCGTTCCAACAACTGATTCATTCAGCATTAAAGCTGAATTTGAATTTGAAGTTGAATCACTGACTAGATTTGTTTAAAAAGGCACGTTCATTCATAAACGAAACACCGCTGTTTGAATGGAGATGCGCAGAGGCTCAGTTGTGACTTGTTTCAAACTATTTTTGCAAAATCAGGCAGTAGTGTTATAGTCAGACATTGTAAATATTGTAAATATTAACTTCTTGTTTATTTAACTGTTGTATTAAATCAATATCTCATTTACAAACTCCCTTAAAAATCATTAAAAGCTGTCACTCATCTTAGTTCGTCGTGATCTCACAAAATTCTATTATAATCAACGAAACTCTTTACACTGCACAATCAATCTCTTATTTAAAATCTCTCTACACTTTGTTTATGAAAGGATACGTGAGATATGTTTGTGATACATTACTCAACGTTGCAAAAACACGTAGAAACCAATGTGACTGAAATGGATGCACTGTAGAGTCCTGTGCTACATTTTTTCAGAGATTTTGATGAATAGAAATTTCAAAATAATTTATTTGAAATAGAAATCTTTAAACCATAGATGTCTTCACTCGCACTTTTGACAATAAATCCAGACTTTTGAAGGGTAATGTATGTGCGGTGTTTACCTTTCCACACAGGTAGACCACGTTAGTATCGGGATCATAGAAGGGCAGGAGGACTCCGTTACTGGTGTCCATCTCATGGACAGAAATGGGCTCCTCAATATTGTTCTGACAGACAAAAAGAGCAAATGTGTGATCTAATTATATTTAAAAGGACAATTATATGCTATTTTCTTCATTCTAAAAACAAAGACCTAATTTAAGCTAGTCTGAAGTGTATTTGTTTGCATTTATTTATGAGCAGGTGTTAGGATGAAATTTGTCTTTTGTGTTTCCATAGCAACTTACCGGATCCCAGAGAGCCAGCTGTCTCTCGCTCATGCGGCTAAAACCAGTGGTGAACACTTTGCCGTCAGACAGGAAAATAGCTCTCATGGGCCTGGCACCCTCATGGGCCTTTTCCTTCTCCTGTCAGCAATACATCACAACGCTGCTCACATCCACTCAAAACTGTGCAGCTGAATGCTTTTTCAAGTAAATCAAGTAAATTCATCAACATACATGCACATAACCTGAGAGAGAAACATGTCCGTCCATGTCACTCAAGCACTCACCGCAATGATCTCCTCCTTGCGTGGATCGATGATTCGGATTTTCTTGTCCTTGCAGGCGGTGCAGATGAGACTGCCGTTGCGGTTCCAGCAGACGCTGAAGATGATGTCAGGGTGCATATCCTCCAGGGTGATCATGGCCTCTCCCGTCCCCACATTCCAGATGATAATCACATTATCACAGCCTGCAGACAAACCCAGGAAATTCACGAGATGGGGAAACAATCACTTTGAATGTTGAAGATGCTATTTATTAGAAAGCAGCTGCAGTGGCTTTTTCCATTTAAATGTTTTTGACAAATACTGATCAAGGCAAATGGAGTGGCAAAACATTAAAAACAAACATGATAGACACTGAGAAGCATCATTTTTTTTCTTTTCCCTATTATTTCTTGTCTGCTCTGTTATGGATTCTATAAAGTTCTCTTTTCTCTGATGAATCAGGTGAGGATTCTCACCTGCGCTGAGCAGGACGTTGCGGGCGGTGGGATGCCAGGTAATGATTCCCACTCTCTTAGAATGACCCTCCAGAACCACCACTGGCTCTGACATAGAGGTCACCAAACCATTCTCTGGGATCTGCCACACCTGAAAACAAAACATTCACATTGAAACATTCAAAAATACAAATTTTCATCTAAAACCTTATTAAAGTGCAAACTAAGATACATGGCAGTGCAGTGAATCCAATCTGTTCACTTTCAGTAAATGAAATAATTCTGAAATAATAACAATAACAATAATAATAATAATAATAATAATAATAATAAATATATAAATATATATACATATACATATATAAACTTAAATGAAAGTTAAAAATGTTGTCTTGGTAAATATAACAAAGTTTATGAAGTACTAAATTACTAAAAGGAAAATGAAGCTAAACAGAAATAAGAAAAAAAAAGAAAAAGAAACTAAAATAACATTTTTCTATTTTAATATACAATAAAATCTAATTTATTCTTGTGATGCAAAGCTACATTTTCAGCATCATTACTCCAGTCTTCAGTGTCACATGATCCTTCAGAAATCATTCTAATATGCTGATATATTATTTTTCAGGTTAAAAAAAAAAAAAAGCATTTTCACATTTATTTATATAGCGCTTTTTATTTAAAATATAATTATTTTGTAATAATATACACTACCATTCAAAGTTTGGGGCCTGTACATTTTTTATTCTTTTTTTTTTTTTTTTAAATAAATTATTTCTTTTATTCAGCAAGGATGTGTTAAACTGATAAAAAGTAATAGGAAAGACTTATATTGTTAGAAAAGATTTATATTTTGAATAAAATACTGTTGTTTTTAACCTTTTATTCAAAGAATCCTGGAAAAAAGTAACATAGGTTTCAAAATAAGATTTGGCAGCACAATTGTTGCCAACATAAATAATTCTAATAATAAATCATGTTATTTTAATTATATTAAGATGAAACCCCATTAAACTTGAGATTAGCTTTATTTTTTCATTTTGTTTAATTTTGCATTATATCCATTAGGACTTGTTTCATTAATTTTCCTGAAGGTGGCAGCAGAGGGCAAATAAAAGTCCAGCAGTGCTTTCATTTTAAACCAGGATGAAAAGTATACATGTTCCTTCAACTTTCAAGGCAGAAATGGTAAAAGTACTATGCTAGCATGCTTTTTGAAGTCAGCCTCTCTCTTGAAACTCCTTTCATCTCTTACATACCACTTATTCTCAGCCTTTATAAAACAGCTCTCTAAAATACTGATTGGATAATCACAACACTTTAATTTGTCTGTACAATGACAGCTGAACTGTGTAATGGATTGGATGAGTGTACATTATTCCCTCACACAGCCACTGCTAAACCTACTTAATATCATCATCAACCCCTAATGAAATTACCCTCCAACATGCCTATGTTTCAATATAATTCATTAAATAAATTTGGGAAGGTAGGACAAGAAAAACAGCCAGAATCTTCAACTTCTCGGGCCTTGGTATTCCCCAAGAGAGGGCGAGAGACAGTGTCCTACTAAACTCTACACTTGTACACTCGTTACACAAGCACTGGAGTTGCTGTTTTTTCTACACACTGGCCAAATAAGGGCTAGTAGCATGATAAATAGACCCAGAGTCAGCCAGACTGACCTCAGAACTATAAAATAGTAACTGCTGATTCAATGACTTCAGGCTGGGCTTAAACTAATCTAAAACAGTCCAGAAAAGCGAGCCTTTGGTTATACCGTGATCTGATCTACTGCCATTCACATGAGTCATGGGGCAGACTTTGCCAGCCACACATGGACTCAGTGGGTGGGTGGAGATGTGATGCCGGCTATTCAAGGAAACTTATCTACAAATGGTCAAATCCACCCATCAATAAACAAGCTTTAGAAGGACTGCAGAGGTTTAGCCAGGGTTGCACTACATGTAGTAATAATACTAAACAGCAGTTTATTATCAGTTTGAGTGCATGTTACGCAATGCGACACAACATCAAAATACACTAACAGCAAATGTAAGAAAGGGTGACGTACCATCACGGTGCAATCTTCAGATCCACTGGCGATGACCTGGTCATTGTGAGGGCACCAGTCGATGTCCAGAACGGGGCCAGTGTGGCCACATACTGTAGGGTAGGCCTTATCTATACGGCCCGACTGCAGAGAGAAAACACAAAGGCAAATATTAGATTATGAAGGCATTCAACCCTTTGGGTAAATGAAATGAGCTCTGGCAATGCCAGCCAAGCTCTACGTAACACCAAAACAAACACTTACGGCCTGGCCTGCGCTCATGAAATGAGGGGGGAGAGAAAGGCATTCTTCTCCAAATTTTCAAACAATAGCTTATCCGGTCATTCAAACCAACAGCAGAAACATTTACACACGACAGCTGATTTATAATAAAAACAGATTGCGGGGCTTTTGTTCTCGCAACTCGGCTTCCAAATGCAGAGACAGAAACACACGTGCAACGGGACCTTGACTCTTTCACTCAGAGAAAAAGGTCACAAGGAGGTCTGGATTTGTGAGAAAGTGTGAGAAGGCTAAAATTAGATGATTTTTCCACAATTTCCACAAAAAAACAAAACACTGCAACAGCAGCTATTAAAAATTTAAATATTAAATGAAAACTAGTAAACACTAGCAATATATTAACTATTTCATTTTGCTGAAAATATACATTTAACCAATACTGGGAGTAGAACTATGACTGAATTGCATATTTTGCTAAATATTTGATTCCTTCAATCAGTTTTTTGAAATGGCATGTTTAAATAATCAGTTCAGATATTTTTTGCATCATTAGTCAAAAATGTTTTATTATGTTATGTTTATACACTGCTGCTCTAATGTTTGGGATCAGTTTGATTTTTAATGTTTTTTAAAAAGGTCTCTTATGCTCATCAAGGCTGTGTTTATTTAATTAAAAATCCACAAAAAAATTAAAAACTAATATTGTGAAATACTATTATAGTTTAAAATAATGGTTTCCTATTTTAATATAGATATAATGCATCTATAACTGAATCTAATTTAATATAATTTATTCCTATGATGCAAAGCTGAATTTTCTTCAGCCATTACTCCAGTCTTCAGTGTCACATGATCCTTCAGAAATCATTCTAATATGCTGATTTATTACTTTTATCATCAATAGTGGAAACAGTTGTGCTGCTTAATTTTTTGCCACCTGTGATTTTTTTTCTTCAGGATTATTTGATGAATAAAAAGTTAGAATAGAAATAGAAATCTTTTCTAACAATATATCACTTTTTTGCTATCACTTTTTACCAATTAATTAATTTATTAAAAAAAAAAAGAAAATTACATCATATTAAAATGATTCTTGAAGGATCATGACTAAAGATAGGTGTAATGATGCTGAAACTTCAGCTTTGCATCACAGGAATAAATAGCATTTATTAAATTTATTTATTAAATTAAAGTAATTATTTAATTTTATTTAATCAATTAATTATTTATTAAATCTTACTGATCCCGAACTTTTGAATGGCGGTGTAGCTGAGTCAACGCTACTGGTGCATAAATAAAAATTATTTACTCTTTTACTAAAATATATACCATATTTTAATTTGGTTTTGTATTTAGAGAGTCGAAAGGTAGCCAGATTTCACCGCCACATCCAATGCGACTCTTTGCACACACGTTTGTATATGAAAAACAGTGTTGTTCTTCATTCTGAGCACCTTATGTAATACCATTATACAATGCACAGGCCTGAAGACTAGTGAAAAAAATACAACAGAAGATTTCCCTCCTCTCCCTTGTACACAGCAAACAAAGAAGCCAAATAAAGGCACGGCTGCAGTCCCATGCCCAGTCAGCTGACTTCCTGATGACATCAGTGCCCTCTGCTCTCCGGGTCGCGACCTCTGATCTCTTGCGAGTCCAGAATCTCTGCACGGGTCTGTGTGATCAGGTGTCATCTGATCACATTGTTCAGTGTGTCGAGAGACGACCACACCCACGCTTTTGTCCACGCTGCTGCTGTGCCTATGGTGCGATGACATCACAACAGAAAGCCCAGCCCTGCACAGCACAACAGCCTGGGCTACTCTCAGGCCCAGCCTGTACAAAAAGACACTACCCACCTGTGCAGAAAACCACTTTGTGTACACATTCCTTCTCAAGTCTGGGCATGGTTATAGCACAGCCTTATGAAAGAGACTATACCTTTCACAGCTATTTGTGAGCTAACACCACCGTTTCTTTTGAAGTACGTGTGGTGATTTCAATGAGAAGAACGAATAAGGCGGCAAAACAGCATTTCGCAAGAAATGATCAAAGATAATTGGAAAGAAAGGGAGATAGAGGAATACGTAAGATGTTCTTGAAACAGAGAAAATAATCCAAGAATTACACACAGGGGTCTATTATCAGGAACACTGATTACCAATCACTTCACGAACAGCTAAACAAACATACAGGCAGACTGGCTCTCGTACACTGATACAGTGCTGCTGCTCGCCAATAAAAACAGAATTCACTTCAGGTTCCTAATTCAAAATCCAGCTGTGGGCAGCAGTCTGTCTACCATCACATGCAGCAAATGAAACAAACTAAGATACGTGTTGGCATGAGACCAATGCGAGAAATCACTGATGTTGCCAAGAAGTTATGACAATGCAATGCTAGTAAACACAATATGCACAGAAAAGAAAGTAATGCAACTACCCATATAGCACTGTTGCAAAGTCACGTAAACAAGGTCATACAACTAGAAAATTGTACCTTTCAACATTCAGTCATAAAGAAATTATGTTTTTTGAGGAAAACATTTTCATTTTTCTCCATATAATGGACTGATATGGTGCTGATATGGTTTAAATGCGGCTTCAAACGATCCCAGCCGAGAAAGAAGGGTCTTATCTAGCATGACGATCAGTTATTTTCAAAAAAATAATACAATTTATATACTTTTTAATGTCAAACGCTCGTCTTGTCTTACTCTGTCTGGACTGTTTTTGTTCTGGTTCATGACAGTTAGGGTATGTCAAAAAACTCCCATCTCATGTTCTCCCTCAACTTCAAAATCGTCCTATATTGCTGTTTTAACTTTTTTGTCGAGGGTGTTTGATCTTTGCATGTTTCACCATCTTTACTCTAAAAATATTACAAAAGCATAAAATATTAAATAAATGTAAAAAAATAAAAGAAAAGAAAAGAAAAATTATAAAAATAAACTAACATAAAAAAAAATACAAAAACTAATAAAATAAAATAAAACTAATTAAATAACATTTTAAAAATGAATAAAATAAAATAAAATAAAACAAAACTAATAAAAAAAATAAAATGATGGAATAAGAGTGCCTCACATGCCACAAAAGAAAACATACCAAAAACACTGGCCATCTCGTGATCTTTCGCACTTGGTTTTTGGCTTGGTTAGTCATAGACATGTGGAAGGAAGCGATGGCAAAAAAATATGGGGGAGGTGATATAAGGGGAGTAGTTCTCTCAAGAGAACCATAAGTACCCGTAACTCAAAGCCTCTAAAAGAGGAGCATCAGGATGATGCACACATGCATTAGCCGCTATATTGATTTCGTAACATTATTGCCATTTGGTTTTTATGGATCACTGACAATGGAGCAGGTGGTCATCTGCTTATGGATTCTAGATTGGCTTGCTTTATTATTTATTAACACATCAAGAGACAGAATATAAAACCTTATGTGCTTATAAGTGTAGGCTTGTCATCACAAAGATGACAGAGTGATCACATGATTCTAGATCATTTGAAGGCCCAGTAAAGATCTTTTTATAGAATAAAAATAATTTGCAAGATGTCTATATGATATGTGGATTTTTAGAGTGCCTGCTCATTTGAAATACAAAAAAAAAAAAAAAGTTACAGCAGTTACAGGCAGATTGTTTTGTTTTTTTTCCCCACAAATGTGAGTTTGTATCTTGCAATTCAGACTTTTTTCTCAGAACTGTGCGTATAATCTCGCAACTGCCAGTTAAAAAGTCCGATTTTGAAGGGGAAAAGAAAAAGACTGCCATGTTCTCAGAATTGCATGTTTGATCTCAATTATGTCAATTCTGACATAACACATACATGACTTAACTCTTAACTTGCCAATTGTGAGATCAAGTTGCATTTAGGGCTCCAGAACAAAAAAATAAATAAATAAAAAAAATGGCTCCTAAAAGAAAAAATCTTTGGCACCAAATTATTTTTTTTTAGGTGCCACAGAATAAATGTGTTTTATTTACTGATTTTTTTAACACTACATTTCAGTCATACTGTCATGTTCATATTTCATCTTTTCTTGACTTTAACAGCATTTTAATCCATCTTTCCGATGTACTGAAAACTAAGTTTTACTTAAAGTGGGAACTTAATATCATTTCCAACTTGTAAACTATATACAGTCACAAAGAATTGTTTAGTACACAGAATTTGTGCCAATATGATGGTTCATAAGCATCACTTGGCCACTAAATGTAGTTTGGGTTCCTTCTCTATGCATCCTATAAAAGTTGTCATATGTTTTTCCACACATTCAGTCAGTTTTTCTTCATTAATAAAATTCAGTTTTAGAGGAGGTGTCGAATTTTATCTTTAGCTCCATGCATTCTTTCATATTATGTAGACAACAGGTTAAGTTAAAATATTAGAACCGCATTGAGAACGTTCCGTCAAAATGTTTCATTAGCATTATTGCATCCGTGCCGGCGAAATGTTCAAAAAAATTGGTGGGGACAATATCGACCCTAGCAAAAAGTGGTGGGGACATGTCCCACCTGTCCCACCCGTAAATTACACCTCTGGCCGAATGGTTATTCTGAGGTAAGTTTGAAGTTGTAGTGTAGGCCATCTTATAAAATACCCTACCTTTGACATTGTTCATTTTGTACTATAGTAAATAGAAAGATATAATGGGTTCACTTGCCGCTTTTAACCGTCACTAAACTGAGATGCTAAAGAGCACCAAAACCATATTTATTGGCACAAATTTTATTATGATTACTAGGCGGCAAGTGTGCTACAAATAATATGAAGTTCACGCATCAACAGAACACAGCATATAGACTAAGATCTTGATCAATTATATACAAGAACTGTTAACTATACTGCTAATATCCACACACGACAACTTTACTTGTTCACAAAATAGACACCGTTTTTGTGCACTTTTACTTTGCACATCTCTATCATTTAAATCTCTCTCACGCTGTCATAACTGGAGCTGCGTTTAGGAGGTGTGCGTCAGCACTGATGTTCGGTAGAGATGAGGACTGTGTGAAAGACCTTTTTTCCACTAAAACATTGATGCGCATCGTCTCTACAAAAGATGTGATTGCAAAACAAGCAGGAAAAAAAAAAAGGCATTTCAAGTTATATACATTTATATAGTCGCCAGGGGCAACCTCTGCAAAAACCTCACTCGCAAATTAATATTTCTGGTCGCAAATGCGACCATTTTAGTCGCAGTCTGGAGCCCTGCAATTATCTTTTTTTTTTAATTTAGCTTAACAGGATTCCATTTTGATTGAATCCAGCATACATGATATTCTAAACTTACAGGGAAGCTGTGCTAAACTTATATCATGAATATTTATGTGAATTAATTATAGCTTACTAAAACCGGAGCCATCCAAAACCAACGTTGCAGCGCAGTGAGTCTAACCTGTTGCATAGCAACAGTAGCAGCATTACTGCAGATCCCTCACCTAGAGTAACACAGGTCTGCCTCAACTCATTCAATCAATAGCCCATATTTAAAACAGGACTCCTCTCCTCAATGAAATCAAGTCAGACAGAGAGATCGAGAGAGTTACCAGTGAAGAAAGACATGGAAAGGAGGAAATGAAAGAGACAGAAAGGCGGGACACTCTGTGGAGGTGGGCAACAGAAAGAATTACAGAGGCAGAGCCGCTTTCTGCAGTAGCTGAAGCATGTCTATCTTATCTAGTCAGCGTGGAAATTTCCATTTCCTCTGTAAGTCCACAGGACCCAGAGGCAGCAGACTACAACTGCCCTGACTGAAGAACCCCAGCAGCTGTCCAACCAGACGTCATGTCATTTTACATGAGCCACGGAAACAGCCAATCAGGAATGAGGGCGGGGCCAATCGTGTGTCAGAATGAGAGCTGCTCAGGAGCAGCAGGTGTATGCAGTTGGCTAATACATATGACCTGAATGGAGGAGGAGGGTAGATGAGAGTAAAGAAACGAGGTGGAAAGATCACCAGATATGAGAGATTCTGTGGTTTGACATATTTAGTTTACATTTCTGTCAAATACAACCTAAAAACATTAACAACCTAAATTTTTTTTTTAATAAAGTACAAACAAATAAATACATAAATAAAGATTACATTTTATATGTACTTGAGTGAAACATCCCATCTAGATTTAATTTATAAATTATCAAATAAAACTTTTCATAAAATGTCAAATTCTATAAATGCATTAGAAGAAATGTATTATTAAAAAAAAAAAAAAAATAATAATAATAATAATAATAATAATAAACAATAATAACGTAAAATCTAAATGTTTGTTTATTTTAATATTAGAAAAAACCTGTATAATAATAATAATAATAATAATAATAATAATAATAATAATAATAATAAAAATGTTTATCATTTTTTAAAATAAATAAATAAATAAATAAATGAATAATAATAATAATAATAATAATAATAATAATAATAATAATAATAATAATAATAACAATAATAGCAGCAAAATGCAAATACTTAAAAAAATAAATAAATAAATAATTTACACCTACTTTTTAATTAGTTTTATAACTATATAATAAAAATGCTTTTTATTTAATAATATTTTTTCATTTTTTTAATGATAAATATGATATTTGTAAAGTCATAAAGATTTGAAATTATTTTAAATATTAACAATTAAAAGAAATCTTCTAATGACCACAGTGGACTTGACACATTAACCAAAAAATTCCCTTCACGCTGCCCCCTTTTCTTCTACGCTTCTATCAAAGAATCTATTGGGCGCAAGCACTGTGCTTCAGCCAATGGAAAGGAAAGAGGAAATGGGTCTGGAAGGCTGACAGGCGGGGAGCTGAGAATGACCATATAAGGTAAAATCTGCAGTCAGCAGCCGCCAGAGCTCAGTGAGTGCAGCAGGAACAGTAGGGGGCTCCTGGAATACAGACCGGGAATCAGAATGACACATCCGTGGCCACACACACAAGTTAAGTTACATCTGTCCATGTGGCAGCACAGGATATACAGAGGTGGACTTTGAGGTATAGGGACTGAATTCAAACTTCCTTCCTGTGTGCCCCTTTTTCCTGTTTCTCTCATTTCATCTTCGGTGCTCTCATTTTCCTGCTTTCCCGCTTTACTGCGAAGTGACAGCAGGAGTCAAAATGGGCTGTGAAAGGGCTCAGTTCAATGGCTGATATCCCAACAAACATGTCCAACATATGGTTGAAGCAAAACTAAATAATTCAGCTTCAATATAATACTACATCAAAGCGGCATGATATGAAACTAGGGCTGTAGTATAGATTTGATTCATATACATTTTTGTAAACTAATAAATTAATAAATGTAAAATTCTGTAAAGTCAATGCATTCAAGTCACATTGCCTGATCCTCTGAACAAAAGGCCTGCAGATCCACCTTAAATCACTGTAGTAGGTAGAGTCAATACAGGTTAAGCTCCATCATCAGCATTTATAGTGCATATAATGCCAAAATTACAGGGATTACCGGCTTTACATGGTCACGACAGAAAAGATTAGCTATTTTATCACATCTTGTCTAGTCTCATTATCACATGCATAATGCTTTAGTCTCATCATACATTTGCTTCCATTGCAATGCTTCACAACATTTCTTTAAAACCAGAAATGATGCGGAAGACCAACTCAAATGACCAGATAGTAAGATTTAAAGTCAAAACTTTGTCACTAAATCCATGCTCTGGAAGTCTGGCTCCTTGTTACTTCAGGATTTGAGCTCTAAAGGGAAATAGTTGCTGATACCATAACAGAGACTTGCAGCATAAGTGTAAATGGGCAGTTTCCTATGGGATGGATCACATTTTGTGCAATACACTAAATATTAGAGGTGGTTAGGCAGAAGGGCCAAAAATTAGTCACTGTGGTCAGTGTGAATAAAAAGCATGAAAATGCAAGGTCTGCGGAAGGCTACAGCCATCCGTTTCCCACCGCTTCCTTCATATGTTAATGAGAGAATACAGCTGAGTGAAGGGGGAGGGTGTCGAGAGAAAGACAGACAACATGTGATTAGTTAGACACCTGATGGTCTCTTGAGGGGGAAAGACAATAAGAGTCTGATTCATGCTGCTCTGCCTCCCACACAAAGAATCCAGCCACAGCCCAGCTGAAACTCCCCCCAGCCTCACAGGACAGCACTACAGAACGTCACTGCTCCTTACGGCAGAATGTACTTGAATCAGTTAAAACACACAAATATCTTTACTGAAAAGTGGGACATCTCGCCATGACATGCCACGCTCAGGTAAAGACAGAAGGCAGCTCAGGATATTAGGGCCCTATGATTTTCACGCCGCGGAAAACGCAGACGGAATTGCGGAATCCAGTCATAAAAATAGAATTTACCGCATAACACTGAATGTCTCAGAATTTGCCAAATTTTGGGATGAATCAATTAAAAGTAGGTCAGTACACTTAATCAAAATGCGATATGGACTAGTTTCTGTTAATATTAAGCTGCAAAAAGACTACTTAAATATGAATCCTGCACGTTCTGTGTCTCTCTGTGTGAATGAATGGAGCAGACACGCTTTTTCTGTAGATAAACACAAACATAGTCTCTAAAACTGCTCTGGGAGTCACTTCATAAGCTTTTACCAATTATTTTGAGAAAAATTATATCATATCATATCATATAGTACATACAGAAACATTAAGGTCTTTAGCAGCAACCCGTCAAAACAAAAGTTTGGTTTAACTTGAAGAAATTGTGACTGAAATATATTAATGTAATGATAGTACTACTATTAATAATAAAATTATAATTAAAACATTAAGGATTTTTTTTTTTTTACCAGACTTTATTTACCAAAATGTTAATACATTCAATATTTCTCAAAAATAAATGAAATAATACTAAAATAAATTTAAAAACCAATTAATTATAGATGCTTTTTTAGTACTAAAATTTAATGAAGCTATTAAAATGAATTTTTTAAAAACAGAAATTTGAGAGAAAAAAAAAAACAACCTAAAACGCATTTCATAGGGCCTTAAAAATATACTTTTTTTGTTACATTTTTAATAAATTGCTGTTGAACAGTGTAAGTTTCATGGTTTAAATTAATTAGATGCTTTTAATGAATATTTTTAATTTAACAATTAAAACTGTAAATGTAAAATGAAAAAAAAAAAAAAAAGAAGAAATTTGGAAAAAATAAAACGGAATTTGGGGAAAAAAAGAATTTCATTGGGCTATCAAGGAATATATCAAAAAGAACTGTCTAAAATGAGCAGACTGCAGACATACAGTGTCTATTTCAATGTCTATCTCGGTCTATATATAATAAAAAAAAGTTAATTGATATTCAATTTACTTAATTTGCTAAAATGATTTGTAAACAAGAAAAAAAAAAAAAACACAGTTCTAAATGTTAAAATTAAATCTGGCAAATAACATAAAAAGGCCAGTATTCAAATTCTACATTATTTAGAATAAATTATTTCATAAACAGATTCAAACTTACTCTATTGCACACAATTCTGAAGGTTAAATGAACACTAAATTGATTGTATTTACTTCTGCTGAAATTATTATTCTCAAACAAATGCAAAAAAATGCACAAAGTATTACATTTATGAAATTAATTTATTTTCTGAAAATAACAAACTGACTTGAATTAACTTTTTATATTTTTTAAGAAAAAAATTAATATTGTTAATACAAAAATAACACAAATAAAAGTAGTATTAATTAATACAAGGAAATTTATGCTCAACACTGAAGTATAAAAGATTTTTTTATGATTTATATGTTATTAATGTTTTTAAAGATTGAATTAAATTTGAATGTAAGATGACTGCAAAAGTAATCTAAATGTCAAAAAGATGGGACATGAGCATGTGCAAAGAAATGATCAATGTCAAATGATACCGCTGTAAAAACAAAAAAAAAAAACAAAAAAACAAAATTGCTGTCCCAGGTGTTGTGACAAATACAGGCCTACTAAATGCTGACCCACCCTGATTATGTCAGAGGGCCTACTGATATATAATTCACTATCGCTACTCTTATCAGGATATCCACCCAAACATGAAAACTGTGTCATTATTTACTCAGCCTCCTGTCTTTCCAAACCTTTATGACTTCAGAGCATTAAAACAAAATAATCTTTTCCATGTTCCATGGAACACAATCAAACAGATTTGGAACGACATAAGGGTGAGTAAATGATGAATTAAGATAAGCATACTGAAACCCCATCAGCCTTTCTACAGCACTGGCCACTTAAACTTCAAGAGCTTTGAACACTCAGCCAAACAACTACCATTGCTCCCTGTTGGGAAACAACAGACAGATGCATGGGTCTGAGGATTTTAGGGAATCAAGTGAGGATGACGAGTTCCCATACAGATTTGAGCTGGGAAACAAAGAGCTGTGCAGGACCTGGCATACGCACAGGGACAATAGCTCCCCCAGAGCCAGCTGTCCGATTGCAGGGGGCTTCTGGGAACGGGGCGGCCTGGGAAGACGGACCATAGACAGATGCAGTGCTGCGCTGAATCAGAGCACATACTTAGGGAGGGGTGCGAAGCATTAGATGAAGCAGAAGGACAGCAGGCAGGACGTAACACAGACACAAAGAACCCAAAAAAGACACGATGCACAGAAACCGAAGTGAATATTCCGGTTGTATGTTTCTTTTGAAGGCTAAACGTAAAGAAACCTTATAAAAAGTAAGCTACGACAACTCACAAAACCCACTGATACTACAAGGATGCGTTTGAACTTGTCTAAAAATGCAATATGTGAAGAAAACTGGGAAAATCTGTGCAGATACTTTCACAAAAACCTTAAAAGTCGCAGCAAAACTGTTTAATCCCAGCTCATTTCAGTCCTACGTCAAAGGAACGGACAGATGGATCAAGCAATCTGCTCAGAGAAAACATACAATAGGACAAACATGATTTACTTTCACAGATTAATACATTTCCCTCACACGTCTGAACATTAGGGTTGGAATGACAAAGGATTTATACTTATGTAATCCATCACTTTTTAAGTTGACCCGAACCCTGAGCTTTACGAAGACTTCAAGAATGACAATAAAACCAATAATGTAAATAACGTAAGAGTCATTTGTAACTGTACTCAGCAGGCTGAGCTGGTCTGGCCAGGCAGCTGAGCGTTTGAGTGTGACATCATTTACGAGCGGGTGCGCGTGTTGGTGTGTGACGCTGATGACAGGCTTCGGGATCCAGGGGAGAGCCCGAAGAGGTTTGGATGTCACAGTCGCGTCTGAGCGCTCTCTAATTACAGAGAACTGTTCCGCTTGTCAACACCACTGCTCTGGGTTGTCGTGCTAATCTCGCCAGTGTTACCACAGTAATCGGAGATGTGCCAAATGACACCATCAGATATACGAATCCAACACTTTCTACAGATGGCCACCTACAAAGCACAAAACTCATAACTAATTCTTTAAGAAATGCGCATCATCATTTTCTCATCTGTCTTACGGTGAACAGATATTTTGAATACTTCAATGCTTTTTTTGTCCATAAAAATGGAGGTCATTGGTAACTAAAACTGAATTTCTTCAAAATATCTTCTTGTGTGTTCCAGAGAAGAAATAAAGTCAGGTTTGGAATGTTGTAAGGCTGAGTTTTTCCACTTTTGGGTGAACCAAAATTAAGTATGGTTTATAGCCCATTTTTACAAAATGCTATGCTCTCAGGAAGTAAGTGATTTAAGGTTATTAGTTAATGCTCAAGTTATAAAATTCAGATTTGCTTAGAGAAGGTGATGGCTAAAGTGTGCAAAACAACAAATTACACAATGCCCTGACCAGAAAATTACAGAGACTTTTGTGTGTACAATAAAGAGAACTAATACTGAATAACTGTACTGCAACTAAATAAATAAAATAATTATTATACATTATATTTTTGTTAATTATTTTCACAATCTAAATGACTATCAAATTTATCTTTGTTTTGGGCTGTCTAAATCTAGAGCACTATTAAATGCATTTTATTTTTCAAAATTCAATTTTTTCTGTTTTAATTTTTCTGGATTTCGATTTTTCTATTTTAATTTTTCTAGACTCTGTTTTAATGGTTAAAATAAAACATTAATCAAAAACCATGTCTAATTAATTGAAGTCATAAAACTTAGACAATTTAACAGCAATTTAATAAAAGTTTAACAAAAAAGGCCCTATGAAAAACAATTTATTTTTTTTCTCAAATTCAGTTTTATTTTTACCAAATTCTGTTTTTCATTCATTTTTCAGATTCCATTTCAATGATTTTATTAAATGTAATAAAAAAAATAATAATTTTATGAATATCAGCAGCACTATTATTACATTCAGCATTATTTCTGTCACCATTTCTTCAAGTTAAACCGAACTTTCATTTATTTTGATGGGTTGCTATGCAGAACATGCAAGTTTCATATTTAGTCTTTTATGCAGCATAATATTCACATACACTAGTCCATATTGTGTTTTTTTTATTTAAGCGTACTGACCTACTTTTGATTTATCCAAAATTTGCCAAATCCCTTGCCACAACGTGTTATACAGTAAATTCCATTTTCCGCATCATGGAAATTATAGGGAACTGTCTAACTGTTATGCTGTCATTTCTCATTACGTTACCCAATGCTGACCTTGGATCCAAAACAATTTAAGATAAAAATAAAAACTTTAAGTGTAAAAACTTATTTTAGTGACATTGATCAGTTTATCAGTAGACCTAATATCAAAGTTCAAAAGTGTGCACATTGGTTAATTGATAATAATTGAGAACTGCCTTTACAAACTTGAAAAACTGCTCAAAAAGAGAGTGATAGGAAAACTTCTTTGGATGAGCTTAAAAAAAAAAAAAAAAAAAAAAAAAAAAAAAAAAATTCAGAGAATGAACTCCATACTTCAACATGCACAAACATGCAGACTCACTAAACCCACGAAAGCTCAACCACTAAACCACGTACATAGCAGACTAGGTGACACACACACACTTCATCCAGATGAAGCAAATCTCTGCCTTTGTAACACAAGCAGACGGCAGTCCGGTGACAGAAGGTTAAAGAGGGTAGTGCATTAAGCTCAGAGGTAACAAAATCCCTACAGGCCTGAGATCTTCATCGTATCAAATGACAGAGCGCTGCAGATTCAACGCGCAAAATTTGACTTTAGTCATCACATCTGGACTCAGAAAGCCATTAGGAAAGAAGATATCCTTACATCATTGGGCAACAAATAACTATGAGCTCAACAGTTTAGTCAGAGGTGGAAATGCCAGTAGTGTCACTGCACTGTTGACTATTGCCATCTTGGTAGCAATGTACCAAAATGTTTACAGAAACCTAAATTTTGTAAATAACTTTAACTTAATTTTTAACTTTTAAACAATCAATTTCCAGCAGAGTATTCTCCTCTCATAACAATTCTGACACAAACAAATCACAAGGTAGACGTCTGATGAATCATACCTGTCATAATCACCTCCATTCATAGAGATGCAAGGTTGTAATTACGTGTGTGTACATTCAAACATGGGCAAAGACCATAAGCGTGACAAAACTGCATTTTGACATCACTCAAGTAAAGGGTGCAGTCAAGAACATCACCCAAGGTCAGTTTTGCAGAAATAACCCACAAATCTATTTCATGGCTTGGCTCCTTGACCAGTCAGGACATAATCTCTCCTCAGCTTCATGTAGGTGTAACACTTCTCTTCTGCTAAACCAATGTTCTTCTCAAACTTTTAAATAATAGTTTACTACAAATTTTTACTCACTCCAAACCTAAATTATGTTTTTTACCCCATGAAATACAACAAAAAATTTGTATGAATCCTCTTGCCCCTTTTTTCCAAAGTGACCAGGTCTAGTGAAGATGAAAGAGTATAAAATAATGCTTCCAAATCAGAATAGCCATTGACTAGCCATTTAAATAAACAAATATAGGATGCACTGGACATATAATAGTGATGTAACATTATTAAAAATCTCATGATACGATAATATTGTGATGTGAAGTCCACAATGTGATATTTCTTGCAATATTTAAAGGGGTCATCGGATGCCAATTTTCCACAAGTTGATAAGTTGCAAATGAGCTCTGCTCACCCCGCCCCTCTCTTCTCTCTGTGGAGAGAGGAGCTGCTCTGAGATATTGTTTACTTTAGTCGCATTTAGCGCGTTTAACTGTGAAACTTGCTAATTAGCACATTATTAGGAAAGGTTACAGAGATTCATAAAAAAAAACCCTCATACTCACTTCTGCTGTAGGTGAAGCTGGATCATTAATTATTTGTGCGCACATAGACCCATTTATGCAGATTAGGAGGCGCATTCCTTTCACAAAAAAAAAAAAACTTAATCCACTGCATCTTCAGCAGCACAGATGTCGGGAGTAAATGACAACCACTATGTCCATTATTACATCCAGCAACACAACACCTCAATCACTCAATTGGAGATATTCGTGTCTAACTTACATCCCTGCCCCGGAATTGAAACAATGGAGGTCGGACTGTTACAGCTGATCTGAGGTAAGACGCTCAGGTCAATCAACTATCGTGGGAGTGTGGGTGTGAAGTCACACCAACAGGCATCTGAGAATGGCTCGATTTGAAAAAGGCGATATAATTTTTACAGATTAATTAAAAACCACTGCATGGATTTTTATCATTATAGGGTAGATCTGTACTAGGGATGCACCGATACCACTTTTTCCAGTATTCGCCCGATACGATACTTTTATTTTTGGTACTTGCCGATTCCGTGTACCGATACCGATACTTTAAAATTTAACGGTAGATTTGTAAAAGATAGGGTACAGAAGCTAAAAGAATATGTATAATGTTAGTTGGTCAACTTCATTTATCAAATAGATACAGTCAAACCAAAATGTATTTAGAACACATTATCATAAACTGTGTCCTGCACCCACTAGTAAAAAAAAAAAAAAAAAAAATTATCAAAAATTATCAAAAGATGGTGTATATCTGATGGTGTATATTTTTTTTTTTTACCTGAAATATGCTGCTATTTGGGCTATAATCCAAAGCGACTCAAATAATGGAGAAACACTCGTGAAGCAAGCAAAACATGCGCAAGTACATACTGCCTATCGCATTTCACACAGGCTGCTATAGTTTCACTTTCGCCGGACAGTCGTGTATGCTTAAGATTGAAAAAAAAAAATGTTTATAGCGAATGCCCATATAATTTTTTTTTTATATTTACGAATTTGTTTTAATCCAAAAGATGCGTGTGCTAAATATGCGAACATCAATGAAGATCACGCAACAGCGCGCGCTCTCTCTTTCTCTGTCTCGCGCTCTCTCTCTCACTCCCTCTCTCTCTATACCGTTAAATAGCTTGTGCATTGATTTACTTCAATTGTTTTTGACATATCTCACCGAACTACAAACTTTCAAGTGATGTCAAGGCGGGATATTAACTCCACAAGCCCGCACATCTTGGCCTCCCCGCGCTCAATCCAATCTGCGTGCTTTGCCTGTCAGCTGACACGCACCAGTTATACAAGCTTAATACTGAATGTTTAACATTATATTGCTTGCATACATATACTTCGTAGACATCCTTAATCTCTAATGACTCCATTCTGCTGTCTGTTGTTTTGTTGTCGGTGTTTCTTTGCCTGCATACGCACTTGTCACATGATGTGGTATCGGCGTTTGGTGTCGGGGCATTTTAACGAGTACGAGTACGAGTACGAGTACAGGAGCTCAGTATCGGTATCGGTGCATCCCTAATTTGTACATACACTGCCAACACACATTAATGTTAAAACAACACAAAAAAGCAAACTTTGCATCTGATGACCCATTTAAAAAAGGGGGTGACAATTTTGTACATTTTAAAGTTTTTTTTTTTTTTTTCTCCTATCTAATGCACTTTAACAGTTCAAAATTAAGAGCTCCAACCCATGTTCCTAAGAAAAAAAGTCAGTGAATTGACTTGTACCTGAACTTTAAAGGGGACTTAACCCTCTTTTTATTTGTGGTATACTGTCTCAGTCTAAATTACATTGTTACACTGGTGTTTTAGAATTAAAATATATTATAGAATATATTGTAAAAACTAGTGCACTGTAAAATAAATGAAAATTAATATTTCATAGGTATATTATTTTTGCTTTACACTACAGCAGAAAAATTATAATACTTCTTTCCTAATTTCTACACTTGAAAGAGATGTTTTTAATTTGGACTGCAGTAGCGTTACCCATTTAAGCCGCTAGCTGTCAGCAATTCATACTGCACTTTTAAGCTTTTATTTGATGGAAATGGCAGTAGAGCTTTTATTTTGAAGGAAAACTGCTGTAATCATCTGCTGCGAATATAAAGCATAATTGGTGGCCTTTGCGTTCCCAAACGTGTGCTAAACTCACAGCATATGCAATAAATGAGTTCACTGCATTCATTCACTGTGAACGGAGCTGTTCTGAGGCACAGAAAACTTTGGATCTATGCCAAAGCATAATGGCCCAAAACACAACTTTAAAGATCTTTTTGTTAGAATATTTTAAAAATCTACACTTTTTGCCCAGACCTATATAGTTTCATATCATCATGTGACCTCGATAATAACACCGAGACAATTTTGCTATAGCGATACCACAATATTGATAATATTGTTATATCCCTAATACATAATCACTAAGAATGTCACATTAAGCACTAGGGCTGCACGATAAATCGCAAGCTACGCAAAACTGCGCTCATAAATGAATGCGATTCATCTGCGATTATGAGTGCGATTTTGCATAGCTTGTCAGTGATTTACGGCTCTGTGTATTAATTGCCGCTCCAGCTGAACGCATGTCATAGAGAGTTACTACTAATCAAAGTACCGGCTTTACTGACTAAACACGCCTCACAATTGCATGTGATTTTTCGTGCAGCCCTATTAAGTACAGTGTAATTTTACAGATCTCTCACCTTATGAAGAGGCAAAACCATGAACGCTCCTCCTCCGCTGGCTTCCACAATAATGGCAACAAATTTGGGGTTGACCGCGCAGAATGCGCTATCCCACGTGACCCGGGACACCCTGATGTCATCGTAGCACTGGTCATTCTTCACCGCCTGGCCGAACACATGCCGGAATTTACTCTGTCGTACAACCCGTTTGAACATATCTGTAGAGAAGAACAGGACATGAACTCTTGAGTGATTTCACTGAACAGATATGAGCCATGTACAGGAAACACCGTAAGAAATGGTCAAAATGCCATGCATTCATACTACTGTTGATGATTAGATCTGTAAAGATTTCAATTAATGCAACCCATCATTACATTACTGCACTGCAATCTGTAATCCAGTGATGTTACAACACACATCTCAGCGTAAATACCAGCTTTACAGTGTTTAAAGAGTGTCTTAATCCACTAGCTAGTTTAAATATAATCCTAAAACATGACTAAGTCAATAATTACCTGAACACAACAGTGGCACTTTCAATATGACACAGTTAACTGATAAAACTGCCAAACGTTCACATGATTTCCAAGTGTTTGGCACACAGAACAATGACGAAATCCATCTTAAAGAGCTCTGCTGAAAAATCAAAGCGAGTTCAAAGTGGGACAAGCTCGTTTTGACAGAACACATACCAGATGGGTTCACTATCACCAATGTGGAAAAGAACCAGAATAAATCCCCACTCAGAGCACATTACTCACCCTATTTCACACGGCAAACTCCATATCAGCGTCAACACTTCACATGGGTTTCTATGCTATCTGTTTCAGCTTGTCTTGTGTCGGTTCTAAAACAAACCTGAATTACAAGAACATTCTGTCTTCGTGCCATTTCCCAATGAAAACAACCAAGGCCCAACTAAAACAGAAGAAACACTAGGGCTGGATCGAGTCAAAAGACATGAAAAAAGCAAAATACAACTCTCATTGCTTGGGGGGTTAAAAACAATGTGCTTAAGTCTGTAATGTACTTCACACCCAGATAAGCACATTTAGACATGCATGTCAATTAAATAGCTTTATGACAATCTGGGCTTGTGCAAAAAACATTTGGGGAGACTTTGAGCTGGATTGTAGTAGTATCTTAAATAGTGTAGTAGACCAATGCATATTGTCAATGTTTGGCCATAAGATCATTAGCATGACCATAAAAACTAACTGACTAGCAGTAGTGGCAATTCCACTTGTGTCAGCTTCAAAAACATCAAACAACCTTGTCAAATGACAAGGAGGAGGATCTGAAAATGTCTAAAGGGTAGATGATGGGGTCCCCAGAGGCCTGTGGGACATCATGGGGGAATGAGGTCAGGATGGAAGTAGTTCCTGTTGGTGGGTGTGGCTGTTAGACTAAGGGAGAAATGTGACCTTTGTTTCCTGATAATGCAGTGTAAAGCACAAAAGGTTTTACACCAATCACATGCTACAAATTCTGTCTCTCAACACCATTCACCTAACACCAGGCTCTTCCGATAGCCCACTGTATACAGAAGACATTTATAGACATTAACTCCCATACACCATTTCTAATACACTTAAGCTGACAATACTCTGCTGCAACTGCTTGTGACTTTCATCTTCATGGACTGGCCATTAAACAACTGTGCAAACACAATGAACGCATCTTGTCTAAATCACACCTAAGATGAAATAACTTAAATTTAGGAGCACAGTCAAAATTTCAGGAGCACCTTCTAATCAATCATCAAAAAATCTGATCATCTGATTGTTTTTACCTTTGTACTGGCATTTTTTCTAACTTTATTAAATGCCATCTTTTGTCAAGTTAAAAAAAAAAAATATATTAAAAAAAAAAATATATATATATATATATATATATATATATATATATATATATATATATATATATATATATATATATATTATATATATTATATATATATATATATATATATATATATATATATATATATATATAATAATATATTTTTTTTTTTTTTAATTAAACAAATAGAATAAGAATAAGTTACCAATCAAATGAAATCAGTATTAACAAAATTAATTTAGGCTATTGCAATTCGGAATTACTATTAGGAATTGTACTGTTATTATATTTTGAATTTGTTTTACCAGTTTTCATACTATAGACAGAGAGAGTGCATAAATCTTTGGTATTAATACCGACGTGTTCCAGCAACTAGCTCCCCATCTGAGAGGGTTTTTAATACCAGTGGGAACATAGTTTCATGCCACAAAGCTTCTCTTAAACCAGAAACAGTTGACAGACTTGTGTTCTTAGCTAAAACCTTATCCCAGTTTAATTATTTCCCTCAGCTGCAGTGTAAATTGTGAATTGCATGCACTAAAAAAAAGTTGACAGAATGCACGTTCTGTACTTGTTCTGCACTACTTCAGTTACATATACATGTGTTCATTTAATAAAAAACAGTAAGTAATCACTAGATTTTTTTAACTGCTTAAATTTGCACTAAACATTTTGTATTTTTAGCTGTGTAACAATAGCTGTTCTATCTAAATTGTTTTTTTTTTTTTTTATGGGGGCAAAAAAAAAAAATCATGTTTTTTATTATTTAAAAGCAAATGCAAACATATTGGGATATATATCGAATATCATTAAAAAAAAAAGACAATATCGAGATCATTTTTTTTATATATCGCCCAGCCCTAGTCGCACGCAGTAGTTTTGAGTAGTTTTGTCTCACTGTAGAGCCCTGCATGGATAAGCTGCAATAAGATAAAACTCACATGCATTCAGAAAATAGATCGAAAATTAATTTTCTTTTCATGCCAACTTGACTTGTAACCAACCATTCTTAACGCTTACACAGTACTTGATAAATAATGTGATTCATGTAACTTAAACGTGATAAACAGGAAATAATTAAAAAAAAATATATATATAAAAAAAAATGAACTGCATAATAATGCACAATAATTTTTGTGCCATTTATATACACAATGACAGTAGGTGCATTTCCATTACAGATTTGCGCAAAACTTTGTATAAATGTTTGTATAAATGTCGCAATAGAAATATTGCGAAATGATGCCATTTCCATTAACCGATGTTACAACGACTAAAACAACAGGCTTTGTAAATTTTATGGGTCTGGCTTCCAGTTTTGTTCACGTCCAGCTATTTTTAGCTGTACAAAACAGCTCGTTTTGCTGCTTAATACTGCAAATTGATGTGTCTTACCATATTATTTTAATGTATTATCTTAAGAACACACTGGTTTGTAGTGCGAAATGTTTTACCATTTACTGCACATTGTTATTCTTCTCGTTATTTCTCTATAGCAGATAATGAACTGGAAGTCTCACCCATAGGCTTACTTCCGCGTTAAAGAAAAAGGTGGAAACCAAACTTTTATTTTGGCAGTTTGCCATAAAAATCTTTGAGTTTGATGAGTTTGAATGTGTATGACAGTAGTTCTTTCTCAAATTAAAAGTGTGTGAATTGACTCTCAAACAGCTCTAAAAGAACACACAAACTACAAATACATCAGTTGGACACGCTCTTTTGTTTCTGTGACATTTTTTTAACAAAAGACAGCCTGAGGACTGTAGCTATATTGTGGGCAGGTATGGTCATGATGCTACATGTCACACTTCCTCCAGCACCACAGAAGGCCTCGCTCATCGCTCTACTGTAGCAGCAGGCTCTAAATACCACACACACTCCAAACAAACTCAATTTCTGCGATTTCCTCATTCTCACCCCTTTCCTTGCCTCATTTCCCATAAGCTGCTGAGGTCGACCGCCTGAAGGTAACATAAGTTCATAAAGGACTGCAATGTGTCACGGAGCACAAGTGGAACCAAAAAGGTTCGTTTGGGCAGCAGAGACAGCGCTTCACAATGAACTTCTCAAAAAGCAGGTTCAACAAACTGTCTTTTGTGCAAATAAGGATGTACAGAAAAACAGACAGAGAACGTCATGGTCACACTGCTTCTCTTCTTGCTTACTGCTCAGCTGATTAAAGCAGCGAATGAAATGAAGCAACAGGGAGCTACAAGACAACAAATCCTAAATCTGCAAGAACCAGTTTTATCTAACTTGTATGCTATGACAGTATACTAGCTTAGCAGACTAATTAAATAGCATGTTAACTTTAAAAAGGATAGTTCACCCAAAAATGAATGTTCTATCATTAATTACTCACCCTCACGTTGTTCCAAACCTTTAAGATCTTCGCTCATCCTTGAAACAACAAATTAAGGTCTTGTTGATGAACTCAAGAGAGCTTTCTTCCTCTGCATAGACAACAACGCAACTGACACATTCAAGGCGTGTAAGGTGTAAGGATTTAAAAAAAAAAAAAAAAAAATTATGCATAACCCCCCCCGGCAGAGAACATTTTTCCTTTGCAAGCCTCTGCAAAGGTCCTGTCAAACATTCGCCTGCAGCAACATCATGCTTGTATGAACATTCAGAGGCACTGCTTGCATTCTTTTGCCTGTTTTATCACCACATCTCTGATATAAAACAAGCACAATACATTTCAAACACAAAGGTATAATTCAGAGCACATGTAAGCCACTACCTCACGATTGTGAAATTCATCATTCGCCACACCTCAAAATCAAGACAAAAATCAAAGCTTCCATTAAAGTGAATCACAGTTTTCCTCTAAATCCACTCCAGAATCAAACGGCAAAACTACCTTGCTACTACTATGATCAGTCATTTCAGTCATTTCCTCTGGGAATAATGCCACATGAAGTGATAATCTTACTGTGCCAGAAGGACAACCTCACACAAACAGCTCCAGAATAGATCCTGTCTAGAATGGTGTTCTGAAACAATAAAAGCCAGTGAAGACTGAAGTGAACTCTAAGTGAACCTTTGTAAAATGCATTCAAACTCCAATGACGCCCATGGGCTATGTAGATCGACCCTAACCGATCATGTTTAACACTGCTTCAACTATTAATGAGATATGATTCCCTGACGAGTCAGAACAGCAAAGAGTTAAATCATTAAATCCAATCTAACTGAATAATGTAGCCTGTAGCTAGGGCTGGGCGCTATTGGGAAAAAAATGTAAATCCTGATTTTTTTTTTTTTTTTTTTTTTTTTCAGGACGTTTAACCAATTCTCTTCTTTTTTTTTTTTTATGATTTTTAACTAGTCAACTTAAAAATGTAACTACAACATGATTCAAGTTACTTTTTTCATTAACCCTCTAGTTAAAGAACATTTTGTACACCACATAAGAAGTTGTAAACGATGTAAATGTTAAACAAATTACTTGTACAAACTTGTCTTATACGCTAAGAAATACTCCAAGGAAAATACCTTTAAAAAAAAAACAAAAACAAAAAAAAACAAAAAGTCAAGGAAGTTCAAAATCAAAATGATTGAAAGTATAACACCAGTAGACCATTAACAACTATAAATGTTCTGTTAAAACAATGAACAGCAGCTTTCAGCCTGTCACTATGATGCAAACATGAAATATCAGACATACAGTAGTAGTTCTTCATATATATTTTTTTATTCGATTGCGCTGCTTTTCTGTTGTTTTTTTCTATGTGAACATTAATCACGTTAATCACGTGCCCCGACATGTTGGATCGTTCTTTTCTCTTTACTGTTATCACTGGCATATAGTCAAACTGTCCAATTCTAACGTTTGGTAATATTTCTACTCAAAATCGTGATTCCTCGATTTTTAAAAAAATAAAATCATGGCAAACCATTAAATTCGAATTAACTGATAAAATCGGAAAAAATCCGGTTCTTTATCCATGTTGTTTTCTCCAGCGAAAAAGTTGACTTCTGAAAGGAAAATATGCACAGACCAAGCACCATTAAACAGTCCAAAACAGTTCTAAAAAATGTCAGTGGATTTTGATGTGAGAGGACAACAGGGGATGGACTTTTTCACTAGATGAAGCATTATTAAGGATTACAGAATTTTAGCCAGAAGTGACGGATTAAAGATTAAACGCCTTAACGATGGATTTGTATCTTACAAACATGCAGTTTTTCACTTCACCAGATGTTAATTGATGGACTGGAGTGGTGTGGATTACTTGTGAATTATTGTGATAATGTGTTTGGACTGTTCTGTTCTGTTCTATTCTGACAGCACCCATTCACTGCAGAGGAGCCACTCTGTTCTCATGAAAAAATAAACCCATCTACATCTTGGATGGCCTGAGGTTGTGTACACTTTCAGCAATTTTTTGTTTTTTAAAACTATTGCTTAGAAAAAAAAAAAAAGTTTAGTATTTAGTACATTGTTTAGTATTTTCTGACACTGTACAAATATATTGTGCTTCCCGAGGAAAAAGTCACAAAAAGTAATGTACAATATTTACAAAGAAATAAATAATAATTATGGAAAATGTCCTTAAAGGTGTAGCTCACTTCTAGAACAAAAATTTACAGATAATGTATTCACCCTGTTGTCATTCGAGATGTTCATGTCTTTCTTTCTTCAGTCATGAAGAAATTATGTTTTTTGAGAAAAACATTTCACGAATTATCTTCATACAGTGGACTTCAATGGTGCCTGCGAGTTTGAACGTCCAAAATGCAGTTTAAACGCAGCTTCAAAGTTCTCTAAATGATCCCAGCCAAGGAAGAACGGTCTTATCTAGCAAATCTTTTGTCATTTTCTAAAAAAATAAAAGAAAAAGAAGGTAAAACAGCGATGTAGGGTGATTTTGAAGTTAGAGGAGAAAATGAGATGGGAGGTTTTCGAACCTATCCTAACTGTATTGACCCGGATTACACAGAGCACACACGCGCATCACAGAGCTAGACAAAACAATGATTTGAGGTTAAAAACGTATACATTTTTGTTTTTTAGAAAACTATATAATCCTTATTATTATTAGAGAGCTCTGAAGCTGCATTTTGGACGTTTAAACTCGTTTTGGACGTTTAAAGGCCACCATTGAAATCCACTATATAGAGATAATTCCTAAAATGTTTTCCTCAATAAACATTTTTAACAACTGAAGAAAGAAAAACATGAAGATCTTGGATGACAACAGGGTACATTATCTGTTAATTTTTGTCCTGAAAGTAAACTACTACTTTAATATATTAAATTACCTCATTATGTACTCACCCTCAAGCCATCCTAGGTGTATATGATTTTGTTCTTTCAGAGAAACACAATCAGAGTTGCATTGAAATGTCTTGGCTCTTTCAAGCTTTATAATGACAGTGAATGGCTGTTGAGATTTTGAAGTCCAGTAAAGTGCATCCATCCATGATAAAAAGTACTTCACATGGCTTTGAGGGGTTAATAAAGGCCTCCTAAAGCAAATCGATGCATTTGTGTTAGAAGAATATCCATAATTAAAACTTTATAAACCGTAATCTCTAGCTTCCGCTAACTATCATACGCGCGTTCCAGCGGATGACGTAGGCGTAGCGTAAGCTCCAGTGAGAAGTGAATAACACAGAACGCTGGTCACG
The DNA here is from genome assembly GCF_022985175.1 of Labeo rohita. Classification (NCBI taxonomy): domain Eukaryota; kingdom Metazoa; phylum Chordata; class Actinopteri; order Cypriniformes; family Cyprinidae; genus Labeo; species Labeo rohita. Next base: position 35,041,880 of record NC_066873.1, read on the forward strand.
AATTAGTAGTATAAAACAAGGATTTGTAAAGAAAAATGTCGAAGTACTTCAATATATGCCAAGAGGAGACTGGTTTTCCTTTGCTGTAAGCAAAACTTAGTTCTCGCAAGACTAGCATATTCTCACCGGAGTTTACACCATTCTCTCAGCGGAAGCTAGAGATTACAGTATAAAGTTTTAAATATGGACATTTTTCTTCAGAAATGCTTTGATTCGCTTCAGGAGGCCTTCAATAACCCCAGAGCCATGTGGAACACTTTTTATGATGGATGGACGCATGCAGTTTGTTGGATTTCTGTTGGACCACTGAATATCAACACCCATTCACTGCCATTATAAAGCTTGGAAGAGCCAGTACATTTTCTATTACAACTCTGACTGTATTCATCTGAAAAAAGAAGTCATATACACCTAGGATGGTTTGATGGGGTAATTTTCTTTTTTGGGTGAACTATCCCTTTAAGATTACAGGATTAGGCAAACACCATTCAAGCCATCTCAGTAACTCTATAATTATCAGACAGTTTCAGTAATGGAATAAACAAATCATTGCAGACGTAAGCACACAAGTACTTTAAAAGTGGAATGATTCCTCCTCCTCTTTTTGTCTGTCTTGCATTTCAGCACTTCCGTAGTTTTCATATGTACACATGTGGAGATAGACTCCTCTTCATAAATTAGCAGAGCTGCACTTGATTTGACATGTGCACCGCTCTGAAAACTTGACGTGGCATGTGAATCCAGATGAAACGTGTTGACCTTGTGCTCAATCTGTTCACCACTATCCTGCTGCTGGTGTTTAGTCTCTACGCCGCACTGACACACCGGAATGTCACACGACATCTCCTCCACCAAGGCAATACAGAGGTACACCGCTTCATACTCGCATCTGCTGTGCCAGAAGTTAGCATGGGGTCACAACTGAAGCGCTCTTGGCAGTCATGCTGCAGGCCAGGTGGAGCAAGAGAACAAGAGAGAGAGAGAGAGAGAGAGGGGCGTGGTACTTTGCGTAGATTTGAATCAGCAGGTTCACGGAGTCGAACTGCGGTTGGATGTTTGAAGGTGGAGTCTGGCTGTAGTCAAAGTAGAGCAGAGGACTTACTGCCAAGTAACACATGGTGAAATCCAGCCTGTATTTACCAACACTCATGAGTCTCCTAGCAACACCAGCAAAATACCACAGTAGGAAAGAATGAAAAAAAAAGGTAGAACCAAGTAGAAGTAAATTTGGCCTTTTAAGTACAAAACCTACCCGGCTGATGCCGAGACTCAAAGCAGAGCTCTGATACGTTACTGAATCACACCGAGATCATTTTCAGCCAAAAAAGGATACAGTACAAGGTCTATTTTAGCAAACAGGCCTATCACAATCACTCCAAACCATAGAAAAAGTCAAATAACCTGTCAAAGGATTAGTTTAACTCATTTTAGAGGGCACTATTTTTTTACTTTAGGTAGGCCCTAAAAAGGACTTAGACTGAGATTGCTATCGTGAACTGACCCTATAAGAGAAACTTACATCCGTTTTATTTTATTTTTTTCCAAAATCCAATTCCAAATTCAATTAATTTTTCCAGATTCCGTTTTTTTTTCTGGATTGCTTTTTAATGGTTAAATTAAATTTTTTTTAAATCAAAAAGCATGTCTAATTAATTAAAATCATGAAACTTCTACAATTTAACATCAATGTAGTAAAAGATTAACAAAAGTTATATGTTTAGGGCCCTGTGAAGAGTTTTCTCACCTTGCTATTTATTATTACCAAATTCTGTTTTAGCATGTCTAATTATTTGAATGCATAAAACTTATATTCATTCTTACAACAGCCTCTAGATTTTTTTTCTCTCAGAATTTCTGTGATGTGTATTTACACTTTTGTGGTTATCAAATGAAGGCATATCATTATTATTATTTTTTTTTTATTAATATATATTTTTTTTTTGGCAAGGGGAATTAGTATTAAAATTAAAACATGAAAGAAATCACCGCAAGCGTCTGGCGTGCTTCACTACGTGTAATAAGCAAAACCAACCGTCTGCGCCATTCATTCATACAGAGACGGTTTCCGCATAGAGGAAAACATAGGGCCCTAAACTTTGAGCAATCTTGATCGTTACATTTGGACTTCAGTTATCTAGGGGGAGTCACTAATGATTATTTCTGTCGATTATTCTAATGATTAATCGAGTAATTGGATAATTATCATTTATTATTTGTAGTAATAAAAATAGACCTAACTGAACAATAGCCTTTAAAATGACTTAAAATACATATATAATAGCAATGAGGCAATAATAATCAGTTCAAATAAAATATCAAAAGCAAATATGGTTTTATTGAACAAAACTGTTAAAATATATAACATGAACAATACAGCTAATGTACATTACGCATAATATCAAATGCCTGCAGAGGGCACTAACGGTCTGACGATTGTTTTTACACTTTACTGTGCGATCTAATCCATGTTTAATATTGACTCATCAACATTTAATTCAAAAGTCCACTTAATTTTTTAACATTTGGCCACTGCTTTATAATTTAAAGCTTTAAAGCTACAAACACTGTAATTTCTTGAATATGTGGACATCAAAATGTGTAAGCTCAGAGTGAGGGTTTAAACTTGTATTTTTGAAATCACGATGATGTATTTTCCTGTGTTTGAGGTTTGTAAACGATTTACCTTACAAATCTGATGACATAACAGACGTTGCATTCCCAGACTACCGTTATAATAAACCTAAACTCACAGCAATATGCAGAGATGGAGATGCTCCACACATGTAAATAACAAATGATAACGGAGACGCTCAAGATGCATCTATGTAACCTACACATGCATGTAAATGGTTAAAGTGCATTAATTAAACATGCATTTTATGTATTTATTTAATTAAATCGCAGCATTTGTGAATTCTTAATTGCATTAGGCTTTGTTATGATTTTTAAATGGGTTTAATATGTGGAACGCACCACTTCCGGTATTTTGCCGAATACTCAACACGGGCAAAATGCATTCAACGATATTTTAAAAATTGAATACTCGAAAAGAATCAAGGAATCAGTGCAGCCCTGTATAAGTCTGTGAGAAAATGTGTAAAATGTTCATATATGTACTTGAAATGTGATCTAGATGAGCTGTGGTTGAAATATTGGAGTTTCTGTAACCATCTGAATAACCTAAATTTGTTGCGGGACAAAGTCAGCAACTGTGGTTAAACCAACCAAAAAACAAAAAAAACAAAAAAAACAAACAAAAAAATGATCGTAATGGTCAAGACTAATCAGAGTTTGCATCAACATCACCGAAAACAAGAAACAGGCTTCAGCCTTTAATTGTACACTTGGCATTAGACGTACGTTAACTCCAAATCACCTACATGTGATCGGTTTAACAAAGGCTAACAATGACTTCATCACTCAACAGCCCACATTCTGACAAGTACAAAACGCAACATGCTGTATCACTCCGGCACACAATAGCTGTCTTGACACTTCCATGAGTCATAAGGAGGCTGGCTAGACCATCCAACAGCCATTAAGATGGTTACATAACACCATAAAACATCCATTTATACAAATAGAGACCCCTGTATAATTTTACCACATAGTCTAGCCATAATCAGCAGCTGAAAGGCTTGACATTGTTGTCAGTGCATACGTCGAAGAGTCTTATTCAGCAAGACACTGACTGGAATGAAAATGTCCCCTAAAAAGGCAACAATGGGAGTCTTAGAGCACTGCAGAACGGGAAATGATAATTTGTGTGAATGCATTGCCAAGCAACACAATTTCAATTCACAGCAGGATGATGGAGCAGCATTCTGAATTGAGTCACAAAAACAGTGCGTGAGAAATGCTCCACAGCACAAAAGAGAGGGATGAAAGAATTAGTACGAAAACAGATTCATGATTATCTTACCTGAAGTCTGTTGAACATGGGATTTGTTGGCAAAACAAATTAAAAATACAGAGTTTGAGTAAAAAGCTTCCAACTACATTAGGGTTGCACAATTTGGCCAAAAATATTGTGACTTATATTGCAATTTGAATATTTTAAAGCATAATGACACTGCTTTAATAAATCATCACATTATAATCACATGCATGGATAAACATAAATTTTATTACTTTTATAAAAATAACCAATTGTGTAGATAAGACGCTTCTTCCTCGGCTGGGATCGTTTTCAACAGCATTTGGGATTGTTTGAAGCCGCACTGAAACTGCATTTTGGAAGTTCAAATTCGGGGCACCATATCAGTCCATTATATGGGAAAAAAAATCCAGAAATGTTTTCCTCAAAAAACAATTTCTTTACATCTGAAGAAAGAAAGACATGAACATCTTGGATGACAAGGGGGTGAGTACATTATCTGTAAATTGTTGTTCTTGAAGTGGACTTCTCCTTTGATGCCCTTTTAGACATTGGGTCTTTAACTTTGCTTTTGGCACTTTCATTTTTAGGCCCTGTATGGTTCGGCTCCAGAGATATTGGAATTTCAATATGGCTTCAGTAGTAAATCGTTAAATTGTACAGGGTTTCATAGGTCAAAAACCAAATGCGGGTCACTTCGCATAAATATGATACTTCTTTTCTTTTAAAGAAGAATGTCTGAAGAACAAATAACATTCAACATACCTATCTGAGTGCCATAAATATTCTTTTTCCAAAGTTTGCATGCCTACAACTCAAGAAGTATTAAAGATATTGCAATATGATTTTAGATTCTAGTTCTTAATAAACTCTTAATCTAGTTCTTGGAATCTTAATTTTCAAGGCTGTACGTCATTCAGTTCCAAAGATATGGGGGTCTCAATGAGGCTCCAAAACCAAATGTTGGTCACTTTGTATATAGCTGATACTTATTTTATTTAAAGAACAATGTCTGAAGAATAAATAATGGTGAAATTAGATTTGTATACTGTTTTACGATTGGATTCCACGATTCTGTCTGCGTTTTCCAAGTCGCAGAAATCATACGACCCTACAAGACTCAGCTGTCATTCCTTTGAACAGCACCAGAAAAAAATACAATGTTTACTTCAGTTTGTGCTTTTGTCAGCAAAAAGAGAAAAGCAGACATTTACATAAGGAGTTACAGAACGTTTCCACAAAACATTGTTTTTAAACATTTCACATTTCAAACATTCAGACTTGAGCTGAAACAACACTGACTGATTAGGCTACTCCTAATGTCTACAACAGCTTTTGGCTATTGATTTTATTGGCTTTTGAAGACATACGCATTTTTAAGTTGTATATGTATAGGATTATTTATTTACCATAAATATAAAAGGACATTTTTTACAGTGTAGGGTGAGTGATTTTAACAAAACATCTATCCAAAAGTGTTTAAAAAAAATGAATACAAGACATGATTTCAGGTATGATTGTGAAAAGTGTGCTATTACACAAAGCGGCCAGACTCAAGTCAACTTGCTCTCATTATTTTCTGACAGGTTAATGAGCATTGCAAGCCAACTTACTGCCAAATCAGTCCTGACCATAAACTGATCATTGTGTCTGTGTACATTCCAACCAAGAGTACTGCCATGCATCCAGCAATGCTTTTCTTCGATAGTGAGCAACTGTGTCCTTATGTGTGTCACCATTAGTATGGGAATGCAAAACAATCTACACAAAGTAGCTGAGCAACCCTGGCAAACACTTTGGGAATTTATTGCAATGTGAACCAAAAATGCAAATAACATCTCATAAACGTACTGATATGGAGTAAAAGTTTCTGAGTGCAACTGCTTTACTGTGCCATGCTTGTGTTCAGGGTTAGACAGTTAAATCTACAGTGGGCACTAACGCATAAAATTCCAGGCAATGTCCAGAAAGCTGCTGGACAGTTTTCCAAGGAATGCTGTAATGAGAACAATGAGGCAGGGAGGCTTGCTCTCACATTCCTCGCCCATTAAAAACTGCACAAATAATACCACAAAGAACCAAGGATGGAATTTACACGGTCACACCAGCCATGTTAGTAGACTGCCTACATGAACAAAAGTAGTTACAGATGGCCAAAAGTGTTGTCATCCAAAACAAGCTGTGGTAAAAACAATTTTGTTGGTCTAGGATTCTCAGCCACATAGTATTAAGAAAACAAGGGTCAGACTAAGATGTTTAACCATAACCTGCTTCAAGATGGATACAGGTTTGCAAGGTGGGTTACTGGGTCAAAACCACACCGTTTCCTCAACATGTTTTCCAAAAGAGTAATTGTTTGCTGGGCTACACTACCATTCAAAAGTTTGGGGTTGATGAAAATCTTTAGTATATGTGTAGTAAACAAAACCGTGCGTCTGTGCCGTTCATTCACACAGAGAGACGCGGAACATGTAGAATTCATATGCAAGTAGTCTTTTGTGCATAATATTCACAGACACTAGTCCATATCACGCTCTGATTTAAGCGTACTGACCTACTTTTAATTTATTCATCCAAAATCTGTCAAATTTCCACATGATACAGTAAATTACATTTTTATGACTGGATTCCACGATTCTATCCGCATTTCCCACATCGCAAAAATCATAGCGGTCAAAAAATAAAAATAAAATAAAATTCACCTCTTGACAGACCCAGTGATTATATTAAAAAAAAGATTTGAATGATAATGAAGGCAAGAAATTGATGATTTAATTTTTGGTTAACTTTTTTTTTTTGACTATACACACCGTTCGAAAAGTTTTGGCCAGTCAATACTTTGTATACTATTTTTTATAATTATTAAATATTATATAATTTTATTTAGCATGGATATTTTAAATTGATCTAAAATTAAAGTGAACATTGAAACATTACAAATAGAAAACACTACATTAAATTTATAGTAATATTTTACTTTAGTACGGTTTGTGATCATTATAGATTCATTAAATGATTATGATCACAAACAGTACTACAGAAAAATATTACTATAAAAATTACTAAAAAAAAACTATTTGTAATGTTTTGTAACAAGTTTTTACTTTCATTTTAGATCAATTTAATATATCCTTTCTGAATAAAATGATATACTCAATTTTATACAGTATAAAAAGTATTGACCAGCCAAAACTCTTCAAAAGTAGTGTGTATATAATAATAATAATAATAATAATAATAATAAAAGTTAACCAAAAATGAAATCAATTACTTACCTTCATATCATTCCAAACTTTATTTTTTTTTTTTTTTTTTTATTTTTTTAAATATAATGACTGGGTCTGTCAAGAGTTTTTTTTTTTTTTTTTGGTAAAAGCTGCTTTTTTTTTTTTTTTTGGGCAAAAGTCAAATTTGCCATACAGACATCCTGGCAGCCAAATAAGCATGCTTTACCGAGAGCGAGAAAGAGAGGAAAAAAAAAAAAAAAAAAAAAATGACATGGGCATGTCATGTTTTCAACGTGTGCACTAAATAAAAGAGATGGAATCAATCTACAAAGCCTGAAAAGAGCTATAGAGATTGCAAATGGAAAGAGCTTTCTTAAAATGAAAACATGATTTACCCAGTGGATAAAAATCAAGTGCCATATTATGGTTTCACTTGAAGGTCAGCAATTCATGCTGACTTTGAGAAATGCCTTCAATAACTAGAACACTGGCGGTTGGGATACATGCTTACGAAGAAAAAGATAAAAAGAGTTACTTCATCAAAATCTTGAACTGGATACCAACTAATATGTGCCGCAAGCCAGTCACTAAATGATTCATAGATTCCTAACCGCAACCTCAATCCAGCTACTGTCTCCCTGTGAACAGATGTTAGAAGAAAAGAGCTGAGAACTGCTAATCGCTGGTATACTTTTACAACAGGAGTAGGAGAAACGAAAGAAGAACTAGGGATTATTTGAGAGACCTATAGATGATCTTGATCAAACCTCAACTGAACCAACAAGAGGAAAAACCTTTTTATTGAGGCCGACTTTCACTTCACTTTGAGTTCTGGGCAATGAATCAGACTGATACCGCCTCCACAGCCATCTGAGGCGATTCCTTCACTTCCTGAACTCGGCCGTGCACAAAGGAAGCCTTGTAACGTAGCACTATGGCATCACTGGTCTACCGGATTCATGGTGGAACAGAGAGTGAAGGCTGGGTAGGCCTTATCCAAAAGCTGATTGGAGAACACATGCTTTTTCTTTTTCTTTATCAGTATAGAAGGACAGCATCATTTTGAGGTGTCAAATAATTATAATTATTAAACAATTATAAATGAGTAATACAAAATGAACCTATATATTCAAATCACACATATATATCCTATGCCAAATCACGAATAATCCACTAGTTGACCATTGTGACCAATCCCTGCTGTATACAGGTGGGCCCTTAAAGCGGCCAGTCATATATCTGCATTTTTACTGCTATAAAATCCAGACACATTGCTGGACTCTGACATAACGCCAGCAGAAAAAAGGCACAAGACAGAGTGAGTGACAGCTCCAAATGCAGGGGTGCAAAAAAAAAAAGTGATTACAAGATAGGGAGAGTGTTTGAGCATGTAGTCAGACAGAGCCATTTTACACTTGCCTCAGTTCAAACACCATACATGGCTCTGTTTAAAAATTCCATTTACCAAATATTCTCAACACAAGAACTCCCTTCAATCTCACCAGCCAGAGTCTAGTATACCTAGAACTCATCTGACACTACTGGGCTCACTGTGGCCCCCTGGCCCCCGATATACATGACTAGAAGGATATGGTAATGTTAAGGACGTTCACTGCTGCCATATCCTGTTTGCCTCTTCACCATGAAGGCCAAACCCAGAGGGCAGGTTAATGTATTAAAATTCAACTTAAGTGTTAGGCTGCACCACCCTGATCAGTCTTGCTGTCATCACACAAACACAAAATTAGTGCATTCTCTGAATGAAAAGTCACTGGAATACATTGAGATGATTTATCTGGAGGCCTACATGGAATCTGAACCCACTGAACTCTGCAGAGAGCTTTCCAGAAATGGAAACTAGACACATCCCTCACTCTTATGTGCCTATAGACTATATTTGCTAATTAGATTATGCTTTCAAAAACGCATATTCATAATGTTGCTGAAATTTTATCACAGTAAAATCACTGAGTATATTGCGAATATTCAGCTTTATTTCCCAGCCCTATCAGGGTCTATATACACTAGTGTTCAAAAATCTGGGGGCCGGGGTCTTTTTTTTTTTTTTTTAAAGCATATTAGAATATTTTCTGAAGGATCATGTGACTCTGAAGACTAAAGTAATGATGCTAAAAAATTCCACTTTGCATTACAGGAATAAATGACATTTTAAAATGTATTAAAATAGAAAACAGTTATTTTAAAGTTGATATGATTCTTTAGGGTCTTAATAAAAAGTCTATAATATACTTTGGTTAAAAATTCTCAATGGTTGTGTAACACTTTTACCATTGTCAAAATGAGCTCTGCAAAAATCATCCCATTCTGAGGGATTGTTTCTTTAAATGCAAATAAGCTCTGCTTGCCCCGGCCCTCTCTTCTCTCTGCTGCTCTGAGAGATTGTTTACTTTAGCCGCGAAATTTTAGGCACGTTATTAGGAAAGGTGATTGCAGAGATTCATAAAACATAGACATTTCATGTAGATTGGGAGGCGCATTCCCTTTCACAAACAAATGTAATCCACTGCATCTTCAGCGGCTCAGATGTCGGGAGTAAATGACGACCACTATGTTCATTATTACATCCAGCAACACAACACCTCAATCGCTCAACCGGAGATATTCGTGTCTAACTTACATCCCTGCTCTGGCATTGAAACAACGGAGGTCGGACTGTTACAGCTGATCTGAGGTAAGACGCTCATGTCAATCAACTATTGTGGGAGCGGCCTCTGTGGGTGTGACGCCACACCGACAGGCATCTGAGAATGGCTTGATTTGAAAAAGGGGATATTATTTTTACAGATTAATTAAAAACCACCACATGGATTTTTGTCATAAAAGGGTAGATGTGTACATACACTGCCAACACACAATGTTCAAACAACATGTAAAAGTGAACTTTGCATCCAATGACCCCTTTAAATGCTAAAAATATTTTACGTATTTCAGCTTTTTACTGTATTTTTGATCAAATAAATGCAGCCTTGGTAAGCATTAGCATTTTGACTGAACTGTACACTTATTAAGCCACAAGTCATTTACACAAATCACTACCCTATCATTCTCCTTGCTGAAGCTTAGCTTGTCACAAAACCTTTCAACATCAATGTGACAGTTTGAATGTGTGTTAAACTTAAACAGGTTTATTAGCTTGTGTTGAACCATCTTATGTGGACAGATAATACTGCTTCCTTCCTCGTCAGACAGGGTGTGGTTCATCACACACTGCGACCGGTGACAGCGAGTTTCTGTTCCCTTAGGCATTTCAGTAAGAGTGCATGTAGCTGTCCTCTTGAGTCATGGAATACCTTTAGTAGCCATGGCTGTAATATAAATCCCACACCTGTCTGACAACTCGATTAAATCATAGTTTTTCCATATTTGCACTAGCCAATCGGTGTCTTAGATATGCAAATTGGAGCCAACTTATTAGCCATGCAAATAGGCAAAAAGAATGAATGGAGACACAAGCTTTTAAGCTTTAAAACAGGATACAGAAGCACAAACTTACAGCGAGATAACTGCATGACTTGGGCCATTTTTATGGTATTTTGATGGGGCTTTTGGGTGCTTTTTGAGGCTTGGAAGTTTCAGTGCCCATTGATCGTAATTGAAACGTTCATAAGAAATTTGTGCACAGTGGCAGAGGAAGTCAACAAGTTTTGGATGACACAAGAGTGAATAAATGAAAGCATTCTAACAGGCTGATGAGACACAGGCCAGTCTGAATGCCATTTATCACCGGGAATACACCAGGGGGATGACACTACCTTCCTGCTCCAGAGCCAAAAAGGGCAATTGTTATGGAATTCCAGCCAGGATTTTGCTGCCTTTTGTAATAGTGAGATAAGATGCAAGTGTCCATTGCTATCAGCTGCAATGCTTAAACACCAGCAAACTATTTTAAAAATAATCAGGTCTAACATTAAAAAAAATAAAATAATAAAATACTTAAAGAAGACACTGGATGCAAAATATAAATGTGTCTTAGCAGTGTGTCAACACAGCAACTCTACAATGATTTTAAAACATTTAAAACTGTCCGAAAAAGAAAATCATTACAAGCACCGACAGCGAGAGACTGTTTAGTACCGCATCGCATGTCTTCGGTGAGAAGAGGAAGGGGTGGTTGTTGCTGGTTACTGCATGATAACTAAAATCACGAGATGGCCGTAAACATTAGTAAATAGTAAAAATAAATTATGTTTTCTAATACACGTACGAATTGTATGTATTCTGACAGCGCTGCACGAGCTTGTTAGCCAGGGTTCAAAGTCCAACGCGCGAGGAATCTGCGGTGAAACAGCGTAATGAGAATCATTCATAAATCTGCTGCTTCCAACAAAAACAAGTACTGAGGTCTTATTGTGGGTTTGCGCCAAAATAAAAGTCAACATTCATAAATGTTAGTATTGTAATTTTATGGTTGTTCTGTAAAATAAAATAAAAAAGTAAGACAAAAATAAAGATAACAATAATTACAACAACTCTATCAATACATTTATTATAACATTCACGCAGTGTTCAAATTGTACAAATCTGTAATATTTTCTAATGTTTTAAAAGAAGGCTGTTCTGCTCAGCAAGGCTGCATTTATTTGTACATTAAAAAAAACACATGCCTGATTTAAGAAGGGGGTCTTAAAAATAACCAAAGAATATTATTTTACTAACTTACTAATTTTAAAGGAACACTCCACTGTTTTTGAAAATAGGATAATTTTCCAACTCCCCTAGAGTTAAACAGTTGAGTTTTACCATTTTCTAATCCATTCAGCCGATCTCCGGGTCTGGCGGTAGCACTTTTAGCATAGCTTAGCATAGATCATTGAATCCGATTAGACCGTTAGCATCTCGCTCAAAAATGACCAAAGAGTTTCGATATTTAAAACTTGACTCTTCTGTAGTTACATCGTGTACAAAGATAAAAAGTTGTGATTTTGTAGGTCGATATGGCTAGGAACTATACTCTCATAGAAAACCACAACTTTTAATTTTCCATCAGTCTTAGTACATGATGTAACTACAGAAGAGCCAAGTTTTAGATAGGAAAAATATTGTCATTATCTACGGTCATTTTTGAGCGAGATGCTATCGGTCTAATCAGATTCAATGATATATGCTAAGTTAATCTCACCCGCCAGACCAGGAGATCGGCTCAATGGATTCGAAAACGGTAAAACTCAACTGTTTAACTCAAGGGGAGTTGGACAATGAGCCTATTTTCAAAAAAAGTGGAGTGTTCCTTTAAGTTAAATTGTGCTTTGTTGGTAGGCATGTTAGTAATGCTAGTAATGTTCAGTCCCAAATAAATATTTTTAAACTGTTGTTTTGTATTTGATTTCTTCTTTGAAAAGCAAGACAAAACTGTAAAAAGTATTTTTTGGCAAAATGCATGAGGGAAAAACACGAAAAACCATGTTCGGGAATCGGCCTTCGGCCCAGTGTTTTATTTTGTTCGGTTTCGGCCAAGAATTTCATTTCGGTGTATCCCTAAGCTTTACACCATTTTGTTTGATAAAAACTATTATCAGATACACACAGAAACTCAAAGTTCATCACTAAGACTTGCAAAAATGAACTGACAGAAATATAATACTACTGTATTACTATTGCAATAATAGAGTTATTAAAACACTTTAAAGAATATAACATGATTTTTCATTCATGTTTGAATTTAAACTGTAAACTTCTGTTGTGCAGCACTTTGTCAAAAAATAAAAGGAACTGTCCAAATTCATTTGATTACAATAAAAGATTAATTAAATAAAACTCTATACATTCGTACGATTACCACAGTTTTTGATTGTATATTTTTAATAAATCATAAAACACAGAATCCAAAAATGTTTAATCAGAAACCCCACATTTAACAAAATAAATAAATAAAAATAAAACAGAATCTGGGGGGAAAATAATACTGATTTTATAGAGCCCTAAATACGGATAATAAATCAGATTTATGATCATTATTCACCTTCGGAAAACATTAGGTTTTACGGACAAATACATATGCTGGTTAAAATTAACAACCTGTGAATTGAGCTTAAATGCTCAGATTTATAAACCCAGAGGGCTAAGCTTCTACACAAACTCACAACCAAGATCAGCTTAAAATTTCTAACAAATAAAGTGCCATGAAAACACTGAAAAGCATTCAAAACAGAACTCAAAACCTGGATCTTTTGTTTAGCTATTGAAAATCCATAGTCTTGTAATCAACAAACAAAACCCATCTTGTTGACATTTCACCTTTGAATGTGCTTTTACAGATTGTAAAAGGTGACATTTGACTATGTAGCTAAATGCCAGGCAGGTAAACAATGAACAGAAGTAAATCAAACAAAAGGCTGAGACGTCAAACGTCTTCCCAGGGATGCTTCTAACCTGTTAATTGCTGTAAAACTGTTTTTAATCATAACAGGGCAATTTTTTCTCAAATGAGCAACAAGAAAATGCTGTTTAATGACAGCTGCAGTTCTTGAAAAAGGTTGTATTAAACCTGCATACCTGCTGACGGTGAGATATCCATCGCAACGCTCAATACTCTGATGAATGCAGCCTAAAGGATGTGCGCCTGACACAAGAACGTTATCTGGTAAATGTGCAACGCAAACCGAAACTGTCAGGTCTTTAGAGGAAACAAAACTTCCTTAAAACTCTCAATAGATTCCCTGTGCCTATATATGTCCAGTTGTTTCTCTCTATCTCTCTCTCTCACACACACACTCCTGAAGCTGCATCCTCTCCAGCCTCGCGGCAACTTCCTGCATCTCCTGACTAATTTTACCCAGCATCCTGACCCATTTCCCAAGGAGCACAAGGAAACAGGCACAGAGGAGCCGACGCAATGACGTCCATACGCATAAACAGGCTGATGCATTCTGACGGCCAGCCCAAACAATACCATGTCAAGATTTCAGCGTGGCCTCCAGCTATATCATGCACCAGCAATGACTAAACAAGAACAAAGAATAGTCTCTTGGAAAAAAGGGCTACAATTGAACCATTAATGCACTTTTATCCATATACAATGAGTTCTTTCATCCTTCTTGTTCTATAAAATATATTTAATAAATGAAATCCATGAAATGGAATTGTAAACAAGTCAAAACAGACAGTCTATAAATACTGCAAACAGACAGCCGTCAATACAAATATATCTGGCATTTCTTACATTTCTAAACAATTTTTTTTTAATTCCTTACAATACATCACAGCATTTGAGGTTTTATTATTTTTATTCTTTCCTGCTGCCTGGCAAGTTAGTGAGTCAAACTGAAACAAGCCAGACAATATTACAGTGTGGTCGACACATGGGTAACCACAGAAAACCCTGCACGCTACATAACATTCACTAAAACACTAACCGGGTGTAGCAGCCCAAACACTTGTTCTCCTCCTTTGAGATGAATGAAGGTTAATTCAAGACAAGTAAACTACCAAGACAGTTCACTAACACTTTTAGGGTGGATCTGAACCAGTCAATCTCAACAACTGAAAACAAAGAGAAGTAATTCAATCTAAAATGCCTTATGGTACATCACGCTTATTACAGTGATAAACAGTAACCTGAGGTTAAAAGTCATGCTGAACGGAACAATGATAGCCAAACAACTCTTATTCTTCCAGCTAAAAACTACAGAAGCATTTTGATATTTTTAGCATCGTAACATTTTTTGGATAAAGCGCTTTAAGGAAAAGGGAAGGCTTCAAACAGAAACCGCATTACATTGAAAGTGCACTCAGCAAGTTTCTGTTCACATTTGTCTGGCTTTCATTCATTCCAACTGATGCATTTATTCTCAAATCAAATGTATTATTACTAGTAAGTCTGTCAAGTGTATGACACAAACAATCAAAGGTTGTCAACACGACCTGCTAGAAAAGTAGAAAAGCCAGCTTTTTCTTAAAGACTTCAGACTTTATCTCAAGTACATCATCACTTCAATAACTCTCAAAAGCGTTGATTATTTCTTAATAACATGCAGACAGACATCAAATTATATTACGTTTCAAAGCTGATTTTAAATGCATCCACCCTCTTGGATCTGACAAGATAATCCACCCCTACAGGAAGTTCAGCCAACTTGTTTAAACACGTCTCAGCCACTGATATAAATGATCTCCATACACATTTTTCCTTGCATATGTATTGATTGATTAAAAAAATTTGATGATTCTGCATATCTTCTGGAGATCGTTTGTCCCAAGGCTGACACTTCTATATGATACTGACATAAACTTTCATTTATGTTCTGAGGCAGTAAATACAGGACAAACCAGACCAGGCTGACAGTTCCAACAACTCACTTTAGCAAAGCAAGCTAAAAGCTGCCAAAAATTAAGATGAATCACATTTGCCTTGGTTGCAAATTAAAGTAGTTTAGCTTTATTTGTTTAGCGATCACTCACTCGCTCTCTGTTCTTCTAATTTGATCAGCAAACAAAAATTCAAATGAGCAATTTCAAACTGAAGATTCTAACATTCTATACTAGCGATTTAAAACTGAAAAAATATAACATTCCATATTATTTTCAGTAGTAGTAGAATTTTTAATTCAAACATTCTAAAATTCAAAAGATCCAGATGCAGCAACTTTCGCTTCCCACACTGTTTAAAAATAAAGTCTTACTTAAGGCTTACTTAATCCATCCATACAAATCACAGCATTACAAATTCCACTCTAAAAGCATGTCAGTTCAGAATGAAACATTAGAATTGGTTAAATCAATCCCCCGTTTTGAGCACTGCAGATCAGCCCATCTGGCCTGATCCACGCTGCCATGATCTCTTCGCATGGACAGATTCTCAAACTTACGCACAGCAATACAATCTTCGCCTCAGGCTACAAACATTACGTGACAGATTGCGTACGCTCTTGTTCTTACCTTCTCAGCTGTCGTAGGAAAAATATATCCAAGCCCGACTTTAATTTTGCACTCTAGACAGCCTGAGTTTCCCAGCAGCGGTCCCTGATCGCGCGAATGTTCCCTATGCCTCTGCCTCACTCAACTTGTCCAAGAGTGGCCGGAAGCCACGCCTTGTTTTGCTTTCCCCTCCCCCCCGAAAAACGCGATTGGACAAACGAAAAATGAGTGGCCTTAAAATTCACCAATCACAGAACACCTTCATATTAGCCCCGCCCATTCGAAGCGTAAACAGGTATGAAGTTCAATGTGGAGGACGTGACTGCACTTACTTGTAGAACCAGTTTGCGGACGTCATACATACAGTGAAGTCAGTAAACGTTAAGTTACGTAGATAAGTAAGTTGATAGTAAAATGATAGTAAGATGATAATACAGCATGGTGAAACACAATTAATTTTGGACAGTTTTTTTTTGCTATTTTGAGCTGTGATATACAACGTATATGCTAAGGTTGATTTTCCTAAACGGAAATTGCCACAAGATGGCACCATTATGCTGGAATACACAGTTTCATTATTTGCCGCATACCAACATCAAATAATAAACAAATTATGTTATAAACTACCAGTCAAATGAGTTTTAATGTTTTTCAATAAAGTCTCTTCTGCTCACCAAGCCTGCATTTGTTTGATCCAAAGTACAGCAAAAACATTAACAGTTTTGAAATATTTTTACTATTTAAAATAACTGTTTTCTATTTGAATGCATTTTAAAATGTAATTTATTCTTGTGATTTCAAAGCTGAATTTTTATCATTACTCCAGTCACATGATCCTTCAGAAATCATTCTTATATTCTGATTTGCTGCTCAAAAAAACTTTATATTATTATTATTATTATTATTATGTTAAACAGCTGAGTAGATTTTTTCAAGTTCCTTTGATGAATAGAAAGTTCAGAAGAACATCGTTTATCTGAAATAGAAATGTTTTGTAACATTATAAATGTCTTTATCATCACTTTTGATCAATTTAAAGCATCCTTGCTAAATAAAAGTATTATTTTCCATGATTTCTTCCCCCCTCCCCAAAAAAATATATGTATTAAATGTAATTTATTCCTGTGATTTCAAAGCTGAATTTTTAGCATCATTACTCCAGTCACATGATCCTTCAGAAATCATTTTTATTTTCTGTTTTGCTGCTCAAAAAAACTTCATATTATTATTATTATTATAATTATGTTGAAAACAGCTGAGTAGATTTTTTTTGGTTTCATGAATGAATAGAAAGTTCAGAAAAACAGCGTTTGTCTTTATCACCAATTTATATGATAATATTTATTCATGATCAATTTAAAGCAGCCTTGCTAGATACAAGTATGAATTTCTATAATTTATTTTCTAAAAAAATTATATTGACTCTAAGCTTTTAAATCGTATAGTGTATTATGTTTCAGAAGCTTTTTTTTTTCAGATAAATGCTGATCTTTGGATCTTACTATTCATCAAAGTATTCTAAAAAAAAGTAATCAACTGCTTTAAATATTGATAATAATGATGAATAAAATGTTTCTCGAACAGCAAATCAGCATATTACAATGATATCTGAAGGATCATGTGACACTGGAGTAATTATGCTAAAAATGTAGCTTTGATCACAGGACTAAATTAAATTTTAAAATATATTCAAATAGAAAACAGTTATTTTAAATAGTAAAAATATTTCAAAATTTTACTGTTTTTGCTGTACAAATAAATCCAGGCTTGGTGAGAAGACTTCTTTAAAACACATTAAAAATCTTACTGTTCAAAGACTTTTGACCTGTAGTGTATTGTTTCTCAAACAAAAAAGGACTGTACATTAATAATGATTTTTGCAATTGCTTTGCAATGCAATTATGATAACAAAGTAGGTAAATACAATAATATGGTACTGTAAGCATGTCATATTGGTCTAGGTTAATAGCAACATAGGGGGGTTTCTGCTCCATCCCTCTCTTCCAAGGGGTTCATGTATTAAATGAATAGTATCCTACCTTTTCTTACTGAAGGTTTTCTCTCAAGTGCTTTGTCAGGTGATTTCTTAGGGGTATCAAATGCTGCTTTCATCTGTGACACTTTTACAGACTGTGTTGGATCTAAGGTCAGATCAACCCTGGCCTCAGCAGGCTTGGTCCACTCCTTCATCTTCTTCTGCAACTCAATCGTTTCCTTTATCATATCAGAAACATGTCTTTTCTGTGCACCCTGTGGTGTTTCCGCGATGGTGGTCGGGTTGCTTTCTATTGCATGCTTTTGGTCAAGCTGGCTTAAATGTTTCTTCTCTAAAGCGTGACAATTTGCTTGTGTCGACAGCTTGTTCTGCTCTTCATCTTGTTTCTCATTAGCTTGCATACTTATAAGGTTGCACACGGAGGAGGAATGCTGCACATCTTGTGCAGCAGATGTGTTTGCTGCATTGTCTACTAATGCAGCACAACCATCTGATTGGATGCACTGATCGGATGCATCTGTCGGGGTTACAGTGGAATGGGTTGATGCATTTGGTAAAATCTTCAAAAAACTTTTTCCTTGAAGTTGAGAAGAACCAGACTGAGTAACTTCTGTTTTCTTGTCCACACTTGGCCTATCATCTGTGCGACCCGAAGCTGTCTCAGGACCAGCAATGAGCTCAGAGATGGAACCAGTTGCAGATGTTTCCTTACACAAGCTGATGGTATTCTGATTAGACTTGCTGACCTTGTCTCTCTCTGATGACGTCATGTAGCCCGAGTTAGCATTAGCGTTAGCGTTTCCCTCAAACCTCTGTTGTTTTGTAGCATCTTCTACATCAATCACTGCACTTATAGAAGAACCTTCTGGATCCATCTCATGTGTAGTATCCTTCACAATCACTGCTTGTGGACTCATTTCAGCCAGAAACCATTCCAGACTTGTCTCTGTGTGTACTTTGGCCTTTGCTGAAAGAAGGGAATCCTCTTGAACATCAGATTTACAAGGGGGGTTCGAATCTGTAATGTCTTCAGAGAATGTAATACATTTCTCATCTTCATAGCTTTGTAGCCAGGGTTTGTTTTCACCCAGCATACCTATACTGGCAATATTAGATGTCACAAAACAACCCTCTTCCGTTTCTGTTCCACGCAGGGAAAGATCTTTTATCTCAGTTTTCTTTGCATGGGAATGATGCGGACCCTTTGAAGCAGATTCCAGATTTTCTCTTTCTCCGGTCTCTCTTATGCCATCTTTATTTTTATGACCTCCAGCGGGTGATCTCCCAAGTGAAGTTTCCTTTGTCCAAGGGCTCTCCAAGTCTGACACATTAAATTGCCTTTCCTTCTGAAGCTCGTCCTGTGTGAATTCGCCTGCAGATATTTGTCGATGGCTCTCAGAGTGACCCCAAGGCGACTTGGATGCCACTTCTAAGGCGCCGAGGTCCTCCGGGCTCTGCGCTCTTACCAGACTCACAGCTTTGCGTTGTAAATCCGCACCTGCCAGAGATGAACTAGTAAAGCTGGTCTTTATGACATCATCTGTTGGCTGACACCCCGTAATGTTTTCTCTGGCTCTGCAGACATCCTTCATTGACCGCCCCTGGGTTTGAACATTCATCAAGGAGGAACATTCAGCGTTTAGGGTTTCTGGTTCTCTGGCTTTGCAGATATCGTTCACTGACCACCCTTGGGTTTCGACCTTCTTCGGGGAGGAACGTTCAGCGTTTGGGGTTTTTGGTTCTCTGGCTCTGTAGACGTCCTTCATTGACCACCCTTGGATTTCGATGTTCTTCGGAGAGGAAAGTTCAGCGTTTGGGGTTTCTGTTACAACCTTATCTGCATTCTCTGGCATGTTATTCTGTATTTTTTCATTCCTGTGCTGAATTGCCTCAGTACTGTCCTTTGATGTTTCCACTTGTGAGTTCATCACGAGGTTTGATGTTGTGGGCTTGTTAATCGGCCTCTTGTTTTGCGATTCAGTCTTTTCAGTAATGACTAAAGCTTGGTCTTGAACCATGAAGTGAACGTTGGTGTTGGCATTCCCTTTCCTTTCACGAATCTCCAAGGTAGGCCCTGTATTTTTTTGGCTAATATCATAGGCAGCTTCAAAATCTAGTTTTCTGTCCTCTTCCTGGCTCTTTCGCTTATCGTCATCTCCACAGACAGATTCCATTTTCGCACACTTCTTACTCCTGTTTTCTCCTGTGCGTCCGCTTTCAACTTCGTCTTTACCAGGAAGGTTACACCTAAGTTTGTCCTGACAGTCTTCTAGCGTACTCTTTGAATCTTTTCTCTCGTGGTCTGGTTCACCAGCCTCCCATGTGCCTTTCGTGCAGCTGTCAGACTGTGCGATTCCATTCAACTGCTGTGGAGCCAGCGGTTCAGCCCTGCCCTCCTCGCTACTCTTTCTTCCTCCCTCTTTCCCGCCATCCCCTCCCTGCACAACCCCCCCATCCGTGGGAGCGCACACCTTATCATGAGAATCCAAACCGTGCACTGGTGTAGGTGATGGTGACTCCCTGCCTGGGCCTCCATCCAACCTTCCACCGGCTGTGTTCTCCTCATCTGTCCCGACACCATGAGTTTCAATGGTTAGATTTCCTTCCTCTTTGGCCCCCCCAGGGTCTGGGTTTGGTCCCTTTTCCTCTGGTCCTGCAGAGCTGTTGTCCTGCCCTAGCTCCCCCTCCTTGCCCTGGTTTTGTCCCATTCTGTGGAAAAAAAAAAGCGAGGGAGATGTTATTGGCAGTGTATTGTTGCGGACCACAAGATGTTGATGATGGCATGACTCTGGCATGCAGGTTGTGCCAGTGTTTATCTGACTTTCTTCCACACTTTCACTCCCCTGTACAGATTGATGCTCAACAACTGTTTCTTTAAATGATGCTCTCAAACTGTCACTTTTCTATCCCTACTTGTTTATTCCTTTTATCTAAAAAAAAGTTAATTTTAGCTAAAAAAACAAAAAACAAAACTAGAATAGTATCTCAGGGATACTAAAATAACACTGGTGGATGAAATACACGTATCTTGTACTTGAATTAAAATACAGATGCCCTGCTGAAATATTTCCAGTAAAAGCAATCCTTTGTAATTTTCACTTGAGTAAAAGTATAGGCACTTTACTTATGCACATTCAAGTTAATTATTTTTCTTACTATCTGATACATTCCATACTATGGAAGCCCATTTCCACCGTGCAAGAAAAAATTTGCTTGGTAAATATAATATATACATATGCGTAATTATAATATACACTACCAATAAAAAAAAAAAAGTATTTTAAAGAAGTCTTTGACTCTCTTCTGCTCACCATCAGCCTGCATTTATTTGATTCAAAATACAGCAAAAGCAGTAATACTATGAAATATTTTTACTATTTAAAATAGCTGTTTTCTATTTTAATATATTTTAAAATGTAATTTATTTCTGTGATTTTTTTCTCAGGATTCTTTGATGAATGGAAAGATCAAAGGATCAGCATTTTTTTTAAATAAAAAAGCTTTTGTAACATGATACACTATACCACAAAAGCTTGGAGTCAGTATAATTTTTTTAAAGAAATTGTAGAATACTTTTATTTAGCAAGGATGCTTTAAATTGATCAAAAGTGATGATAAAGACATTTCTAATCTTACAAAAGATTTTTATTTCAGATGAATGCTGTTCTTCTGAACTTTTTCTATTCTTCAAAGAAACCTGAAAAAAATTCTACTTATTATTATGTTGAAAAAATTGCTGTTTTCAACATAATAATAATTAATAATAAATGTTTTTGAGCAGCAAATCAGAATATTAGAATGATTTCTGAAGGATCACGTGACTGGAGTAATGATACTAAACCTTCAGCTTTGAAATCACAGAAATAAATTACAATAGAAAACAGTTATTTTAATTTGTACAGATTTCAAAATTTCATCAGATAAATGCAGGCTTGGTGAGCAGAAGAGACTTAGTCTAGAATCTTACTGTCCAAAAACTTTTGACTGGTAGTGTATACATTTATAAATATAACATAAAAAGTCAACATTATGAGATACTAACTCAATAGTTATGAGATAATTATGAGAAAGTCATAATTATTAGATTAAAAAGTCAATATTATGACATAAAAACTTCACAATTCTGTTTTTAAAATTATGATTTACCAAAGCATAAGTAGGTTAAAGCTTAGTATGACACTTTATGAATTATGAGGAGGCAGCACACTTAAGATTTGAGTATCTTCTTTTATTGCATTAAGAAAAAAAGGATCACATTTCTCTTGTTAACGAGACTTGATCTAACTGGATCACTAAATCAGTGAGGTGTTACAGCAAACAGATAAGTCAAATTGATAAATTAATCAGCGATTTATGAATCACATTAAAAAGAATCAGCTCAAAAGATTGATTTCTTCACAAATTGGATCACTTTTTTAAAATAGTACAATACTTGAGTACAACAACAAAACGCTTCACCATTGTGCAAAACAAACCAAATGAACTTGAACCTCAACTTTGGTGGGAACAGTGTTTCTTTCCTCAGTGTCTTGTGACTACAGCATATCTGAGCAGCCATTGACTCTTCATGCTAGTCTCGTTACATGAACTGTACCGTCAGCAAGAACACCAGGAATTAGAGTCACAAGATTTTGCAGATCTTTAAAGCATTGTCAGTCACAGTCCTCACAGAAACTACAGCTTCACACCAAAACATTATAAGAATATCAACGAAATATATCTATCTATTTGGTTTTATTCCATTTACTTATATATTCAGTGCTCAGTCAAAGAAAGCCTAAAAAGAAAATTTTATGTTGTTCTGAAAGAATCAAGTACATATTGAGATAATTATTCACTATTTAATGCTTGATCCAGTATATTAAATTTGAAAGACTGCAGAAAAAGAGTGGCATTTGGCTTCTTGCGGATGATGACAAAGAAGGGATACAAATGAGTGCATCAGGCGATTCAATCCCCAGACACACTTTGGGTCATAATCTCGTGCTGATGTCACACATCATTTGAAGGGCTTATGGGCTCATGAAAGCCACTGATGAAATCTTTACTTTGGGTCACACTTCCTCTCTATTTCCTGTCTAAATCTCCCAAAAAGCCTCCTCTCTCTGACGGGAAAGCAGTGTGAACATTAAAGACAAATTGTATTTTTCTGTCATCATTACTGCATTATCTATGGCTAGTTTGTGTTCCATTAACGAATAATTTTGTTACCAAATATTATTAGTGATATTTTGTCTCACTTTGTGATTTCACACCCATTTGTTATATATTTGAAAGACACTGATACATTTTCAGCAAAGACAATAAATCAAAAGTAACAACAAAGACATTTATACTGTTACAAAAAAATAGTTTCAAATAGTTTCAAATATTTTTTTGACTTTCTATTCAAAAAATGTTTGATGTTAAAAAATGTAAAAATGTTTAAGAAAATAAAAATAATAATAATAATAATAAAATGTAGAAATCAGTTATTTTAAATTCTAATAATATGTCACAAAGTTACTACTAGAGACTACTTCAAAAAATGGTTAACAGGCATTTTTTTGTACTTAAAATTACAAATTTTAAAATATTAAAAACTATATTATAAATGTGCAATAGTGAAACAACAGCAAACAGCAATACAAATTGCAGTAAAGCAAAGCATTTCATATAAGTATTGAATTTATTAAATCCTGTGACTAACTTAAGCATCCTGTTTGTTTGATTCATCAGGACACACATGGCATACATATGTCATTTTCTAAAAAAATATCTGTTCAGCTAGAATTTTTATATATACTGTACATATATATACACGCACACACATACACAATGTAGGAGTAATGCAGAAGGCCTCTACAATATATAAGTGTCTAACGTGTCAATGTGTTTCCTGTTCATCTGCTTTGACAGCCCTCACAAACACGTTTACAGGAACTCACACGCAGAACTGGAGGCTTCCTCGTCATATGACAGAGTTCAGCGAAGTTGAAACGTGGCTACACAGTGACGTTTTCAATCCTGTCCTGGGACAGACTAGAATAGACGATTCATTTACTCATATTACACTGTCTCATAGCTCAATATTAAAACCTTTTAAGGTTTAAGGTCTCTGGTTTACATATCAGACAGTTATTGTTAAATTGAATAATAGCATTAATTATTTACCAGACTTTTAACAGTTCCTTATTAAATTCTCTGCAAAGTGCGTGTGGCCACCGACAGGATTCCCCGTGCAAGACCATCCCATCCTAAACTTCCACAACAGCTCCATTGTGCTGCATCCGTCACCCTGACACTTAAGGCAAGTCACTTGATTTCCTTGTGGCTCACTGCCTCTCCCATGTATGCAGAATCCAAACAACATAAACAACAACTATGAAACATCTCTCCACTGTCTCAGAAAGTTTACTGTCTCAATCAACAAGTGTTTAAATCCAAATATGAGCAACCGTAGGTCCTACTGAGCGGACAGCACACCATGGAATCAACTTCTAAGGTAATAATTTGTCTCACGTAAAGAAGTGGATACTCACCGATACTCCTGTGACTGCACCGTAATTCCAGGACAAGACCACTCTTTGTTGGATGGATGGATGTTCTGGCTGAGTTCTGCTGGCAAATGGGCTTTTATTACTCTCTTGTGATGTCACAGTCACATTTGCCTAATGCAGTAAGTTAGTCCTCTCCCTGTATAGAAGCACAACAACTTTCAGATTCAGAAATTATAGAATAGTTCACCCAAAAATTACATTGCTGCCTTCATTTATTCATCCTCTATAGTCTCCTTTTTACTTAAGAACACAAAAGGAGATATTTAGCAAAATGATCAAACTGCTATTTTATACCATAAAAGTGGATGAAGACCAGGGAGTCCAAAAATGACAAAAAGCACCATAAACTTACATTATGAGAGTCATTGTTCATGCTACACTTTTTCTGAGCATTTATGGTTCCATAAAGAACATTTTAACAGCTATTAAAACGTTCCTTTTCACAAAAGGTTCTTTAAAATGTTCTTCACATTGGAAAAACTGCTTTTTTAAAGAATTTACTCTTAAAAATAAAGGTTCTTTACTGGCATTGATGGTCGCATAAAGTACCTTTAACATCCAAGGAAATTTCGATTTCACAAAAGGTAATTTATCCACCTTTTTCCTTTTTCGAATGCCGTCATGATAGATTGTAACTTCTGTTTTGGGTGCTCTCGTCTTCCGGTCTCCATAGAAATCCATGTTGAAACGATCAATTTCATTAATTAAACAGATTTTTTTAACATGACTAAATATAAAAATGTACGCAGGGTTACGCTGTGCTGTTTTTGGCTTCCACAGTAACAGCAATAAACTTTTAACAGCAGCGAGTTCTTGTAAAGTTTAACGTTACTTGTTTTGCGCACCAGCAAAAATGTCCGTGTCCGGCGCTCTGTCTTGCATAAACGATGACAACAGAAAATGAGCATGGCTTAAGTTAAAATACTGTGTGAAATAATAAAATAAAATGTGTGCTCTTATCATTTTGTGGACAAAATGCCCCGAACTTCACCCCGGTCACTAGCTGTGGCGCTTATGTGTTTTCAAACCGCGGGTCACTTCATGTCATCTACCCACTCATTAAACTATGACAGGTGAGTTACTACGAAAACTGCATCGCGACACTGTAAAGTGATGAAACCATGGAGCGCCATAAAAACATTTTCATAGGTTTAACATTATATTATCAGCTCGGAAAAAATGCATTAATTTCACTAGGAACACCAGAGAACGGAAATGTTTATAAAGCACCGTTCAAGTCAGGCGAGACTTCCGTGTTCAGGAAAAAGGTGGGTAGTGGAAAGAACCTTGAACATCCATGGAACCTTTCAAATGCAGAAAAGGTTTTGACTTTAGAGTCTAAAAAGGTTCTTTACTTCTTTAAAATAGTTCTATTAGAAACTGTTCACTGAAAGGTTCTTTGGGAAACCAATTGCTCTATACAGAGTTGCCAGGTTTTCACAACAAAATCTGCCCTCTTTCGTTACTGTTGCTATGTCCGACAAACAATGCTACTCTCACACTACACATGTTCTCACGCAGCGAAAAATACATTGCGGAGCAAAGAGGAAACTGACAACACACCGACAGACAAGACAGAGCAGGTTGCTTCTGGTATTAAACAAGGTCTCAGCTTTAAAATGTCATTTTTAAGAAATTCAAACAATAAATATTGTTTTGTGGCTCTTTAACGTGTCTTGACAGATCACTGTATTGCATTATTAGATCAATCAACACGTGAACCAGTCATCTATTCTTCATTACTTAAAGCACAAAAAAACATGAATGAACATCAGAACGTATTTTATTTCAACCGCAGAAAGACGTCAGTACAGACAATATTTAAAGTTTAAGTCCAACAAAGCTAAGCTACTCTCCTGCAGAGTTGCCAGGTTTTTACAACAAAATCTGCCCAATTGCTACTCAAAACTAGCCCAAAAGTAGCCCAACTGTATTTCGAGGAGTGTCCCCTGTTAAAAAAAGGGGTTCTGGAGGGTAAAATACAAGTTTTTTGGAGGGGTTCCCCTGGTAAAATTTACATTCTAGGGGCTAAATATCACGTTATTGGGGTCGCTTCAACCTGCAGACATGGAAAACAACCTGCGGCAACAGTGTTAAAGTAGCAGAAAACTGCAGACTTGGCAACACTGATCTACTCTCCTGTCTGATTTGTTTGTTGGGCAGAATGGCAGATTCAGTGTTATGATTGGTCAGATTGTCTGTCAATCAAGCTGTTTGCAAAGAGTCAATTGCTACTCAAAACTAGCCCAATGGCATTTCGAAGGGGGGCCCCCAGTAAAATTTGTGTTCTGGGAGTAGCCCCCAGGTACAGTTTGCATTCCAAGGGCAAAATATAATGTTATTGGGGTCGCTTCAACCCACGGACATGAGAAACAACCTGCGGCAACAGTGTTAAAGTAGCTCAATTCAGCAGGCAAAACCGCAGACTTGGCAAGACTGATTCTATGGCATCTGACTGCAGTTCGTCATCGTAACCGACTTGAGTGGGCAAATGCTCACATTCGATGGTGTCTGGCACTTTGGAGAGGTGTTCTCTTCATGGATGAATCCCAGTTTTCACTGTACAGAGCAGATGGCAGACAGCATGTATGGCGTTGTGTGGGTGAGCAGTTTGCTGATGTCAGCGTTGTGGATCAAGTGACCCATAATGGCGGTGGGGTTATGGTATGGGCAGGCGTATGTTATGGACAACAAACACAGGTGCATTTTATTGATGGCATTTTGAATGCACAGAGATACGGTGACAAGATCCTGAGGCCCATTGTTGTGCCATTCATCCACAACCATCACCTCATGTTGCAGCATGATAAGGCACAGCCTCATGTTGCAAGGATCTGTACACAGTTCCTGGAAGCTGAAAACATCCCAGTTCTTGCTTCTGGCCAGCATACTCACCGAGGAGTGTTCCCAGTTAGAAAACGTGTTCTGGAGGGTAAAATACAAGTTTTTTGGAGGGGTTAAACCTGCAGACATGCAGCAGTGTTAAAGTAGCAGAAAACTGCAGACTTGGCAACACTGATCTACTCTCCTGTCTGATTTGTTTGTCGGGCAGAATGGCAGATTTGATGTTATGATTGGTCAGATTGCCTGTCAATCAAGCTGTTTGCGAAGAGTCAGTTGCTACTCAAAACTAGCCCAATGGCATTTCGAGGGGGGTCCCCCAGTAAAATTTGTGTTCCGGGAGTAAAATACACATTTTTTGGCAGGGTTCCCCTGGTACAGTTTGCATTCCAGGGGCTAAATTTAACGTTATTGGGGTCGCTTCAACCCACGGACATGAGAAACAAATCACGGCAACAGTGTTAAAGTAGCTCAATTCAGCGGGAAAACTGCAGACTTGGCAACACTGGTTCTATGGCGTCGCTGTAGAAACGCTCTTTTGGAACCTTTATTTTTGATGTCAACAAATGATGTCATTGACGTTTCTGTATCCTGTAACGCTGACAAATTACATGAATAAGATTCGACAGCTATGTCATAGACTTAACGACTTCAGTTTAGGTCCATTTCTCAGACAAAATCATATGACTTCAATAGACTTTTAGGGTGTTTGTCATTTTTGGAGCTTGACAACACTTCATATGGAAAATATCAACATGAACAGCCTAACAATTAATTCTATGTACCATGAAAAAGAAAGACAGGTTTGAAAAAAAAAATAAGGCTGAATAAATGACGACAGATTTTTCACTTTCTGTTGACCTGTGCCTAATAAAACATCTGACTTAACAGTATCAATAATAACAGATCTGTCCCAGTCCTGAAGCCTACAGAATATTGTTTCTCAAAGCAAAAAACATGACATCACCAGACTCCTCTTTTAACCCACAGCAGGTTTACTGAGTTGTTATCTGTATATGGTTTATATCTTATTACAGTTAATGTGTCGACAGAGCACTTCATAGTTATTCTCAGTTTGACGTCTTTAGGAATCACTACCTCTGTGTTCACTTTGGTGTCAGATTAAATTGCTCTGGGACTTTTTCGAGCTACACTGCTTTGATCAAAACCAGCACACATTCCAGCAAGGGTGCAAAGATACAAAGTAGGAGCGAGAGTGTCTGTTCTTTCAAAATAGCAGTAACGGTAAAGACAACAGCAGCACTGGAGCTCTTGCGTAAACTGAGACGCTGATAGTCATGGTAACAGAGATACAGGAAGTGAGGAGAGCATGGTATCAGTATGGTACCACCCTATTGGTATTACAGCCATGTACCAACTTCCACGGTCAAAGTTTAGTGAAAGTTTCCTGATATGATTCACAAGTTAGGAGGGAGTAGAGATTGTGTAGAGAGATACTGACTAAAGTTTGCCTGAAAAGAAGCTGCAAAAACAAAGGAACAAAGCCTTATAAATCTCCCTGTTATGCGATCGGTCACCACGGCAACGATCATAACAGGATGCTCTCGTTCTCTCTCAGATAATAATAATAAAGGAGAAATGACTTCAGCACACAGTTCACCAGACACCGAGGTTGAAGAGAGAAAACAGGCCACACAGAAGTAGAATGGCAGGCTGCTGTGGAAGAACCTGGTGAATGTCAAGGTATTTTACTGACATTTGGACACTAGCCCCCACACTTAAAAATGAATGACACTGCATCACATACCCTATCAATAACTATGAAATACTAAATAAAATCGAATGATGCATCTCTATCCTTGGATCATAAATGACAACAACCTTGATCTGTTCACTATCATAATTTTATTTCTACCCCCAGGTGTTTTATTTCCATTACAAAACACATGTTTTCATCCCAGTGAACAAGAAAATGAAATGCAATGCCTGATCTTATTCTGAGAAGTTGGGATGGTCATTAATCTTTCCTACATCCTCAAAGCCTTCAGTAAAACCTCTGACATCACATTTGCAGGGAGGTCTAGCCTGCAGTTGCATAACTGCACAGCCATGCCAGAATATACTGACACAGCACAGATGGCACCCTATGATGTCAGAATACTGTACTATAAGAGATCAGATTAAATTACTTTGCCAGTAAATAAAGCAAACATGACAAGAAAAACAATAAAGATGGAAAGAAAACGTTTATTCCCATAATAAACACATACAGTACATCATCTCAACAAAATGTACAAAGTGCAATATGCATTGAAACTACAGCAAATCTGCAGTACAAAGGACAAAATTACTGCATACTTAATAGCGATAACAATGGTGACGGGATGAGGAGTGAGCACTACCTGTTTTGTGAGCATCGCAGTTAAACAGCATTGCAAATTCACAAAAAAAAGAGGCTCATTATAGAGGAAAGTCAATGGATGATATGGGAACAGACCAGTGTAACATCCCAGAAAAAAACACTCTCCCACGCAAATAGCTTTAATCTACAGCGATTCCATAAGCAACAGCATCAACAAATGTGGCATTTAATATTGATCCTCAATGCAAAACTTTGGTTATCACTTCATACTGGAACAGCATAAAATTTTCCTTGCTCCTTTGGAACAGGAAAACCCTCCAAAACTTGGCAACTCCAACAGCTTTCATGAGTGTCTTCCTTAATAAATAAAAGGAAATGATGCCAAATATCAATGATCTGTTTCTATTTTCTCTAACACAACAGTTAAATGTAGGAGCGTATGACAGGAAAATGTTTGCCAGCTTTAAATGTGCCCATGTAACCCTCTGCCTTAACTGGCAACATTATCAAATAGGAGTCGACACAGAACAATGCCTCTAGTGCTTCTGGGTAAGGCACTTGATGTTGATGACACAAGACAATGCAGGCAACCAATAACATTTCCTCTGTAATCTCTGACTCAGATTTGACTTCAATATGGCATCAGACACAAAATGGCAAAGACATGGGTGAGAGGAAGAGGGTTTGGGGCACATTGAACAATGATGCAAATAACTATTCATGACACTAAACAGCTTTCTGGCTTATTTTTCCTTTCCGTTTTTTATATTCATAAAGTGTTGATACTCATTCAATCAACCAAAAATCATTCAGGCAACCATCTACTACAGGATAGGGGAACTGATTCAAGTTGACTTTCAGATGTAAGTACCATGAACTGTTATACATATTTACATACAGTGTATTGCTGTGTGTGAGGGTGTAGAGGTGGAGACCGTGTGTGTACTATGAGCCTGCTCATGTTTTTAACATTAAAGCGCACACACGTACTCTGAAAGGGTTTTCTGTTCATAAATAGTTCACAGTAACGGTGTAGCCGCTGTGCAAGGCACCGCTCACTCGCACACACTCGCAAACTTCACATTTCTGTTGCTCAAACTCGACGTGGTAGCATAGATACATGTACAAAATCAGTTTTAAAAAATGTTGGAAAAGTATGCTGCATAATTAATCTCAAGTACTTCAACTCAAGCTGTAATCAGCAAACTGATTGGTAAATAAAGGCCTGTTGACACTTGGATGAGAACGAATGGGATGAAACAGCTGGATTGGTGCATTATACACAAACTGGTATGGCAAGAGCACACAAAAAGGAGAATCTCACTATCAAGAAGATGTCTGGGACATAAAATGAAATCTATAAAATCAGAAATAAGAAATTATATTTTGCTTGTATGTTTAAAATGATTCCTATTTTTGTAACTTCTGTAACTTCTTTTTGCTATATTGCAAAATGATATACACTACCAGTCAAAAGTTTTTGAACAGTAAGATTTTTCACGTTTTTAAAGAGGTCTCTTCTACTCACCAAGCCTGTGTTTATTTGATCCAAAGAACAGCAAAAACAGTAAAAATGTTAAATATTTATATTATTTAAAATAACTTCTTTCTATTTGAATATTTTTGAAAATGTAATTTATTTCTGTGATTTTAAAGCTGAATTTTTAGCATCACTTCTCCAGTTTTCAGTGTCACATGATCCTTCAGAAATCGTTCTAATATTCTGATTTGCTGCTCAAAAACATTTATTATTATTATTATTGTTTTTTCAGGTTTCTTTAATAAATAGAAAGTTCAGAAGAATAGCATTTGTCTGAAATATAAATCTTTTGTAACATTATAAATGTATATCATCACTTTTGATCAATTTGGAGCATACTTGCTAAATAAATGTATTAATTTCTATAATTTCTTTCCCAAAAATACAAAATAAAAAATACTGACTACAAGCTTTTGAATGCTATAATGCTATAATGTTACAAAAGCTTTTTTATTTCAGATAAATGCGGATCTTTGGATTTTTCTATTCATCAAAGAATTCTGAAAAAAACTGTTTTAAATATTGATAATAACAATAAATGTTTTTTGAACAGCAAATCAGCATATTAGAATGATTTGTGAACTATCATGTGACACTGAAGACTGCAGTAATAATGCTGAATTTAGCTTTGATCACAGGAATAAATTACATTTAAAAATATATTCAAATAGAAAGTAGATATTTTAAATAGTAAAATATTTCACAATATTACTGCTTTTGCTGTGTTTTGGATCAAATAAATGCAGGCTTGTTTTTTTTGACTGGTAGTGTATTATTGAGTTATTATTTAGACTGAAAAGTATTTATAAATCATTGTAATATTTGTTGCATGGCTTTTATTTTATGGCAATTTAAAAACTAATATTATTTCTGCAAGCAATAATCACAGAATAATTACAATTACTCTCAAAAAACAAACAAGTAAAACATTTTTTAAATGATGGGAATGGTAATAAAAACAGTGTTTCAGTTTCGTAAATCCTAAATATAATTTCTTATTTTTTCTCTTTTGTGACCTGGACATGCTTTGTGAGATTTGATGCACTTGTTGCCACATCTTTGACTTGTAAGTGTCATCTGATCTTCTTTCAGAGCATTCTTTAGTTCTACTTCTGTATTGATTCGACATCGACATTGATTTCATTATGGAAAACTGACAGCAAACTGGACAACTAGTTAGAACAGTAGAGGCATAGCATGGTGGGAATCACCAGCAAACTGCAAACAGCCTCAGCTACGGTGGGCCTAAACAAGCCACTGCCTCTGGAACAAGTGTAATGTCATTAAAAATAACAGTCGATCTTTACCTGGGTAAATGACTGATTTGTATCGCATTTGGAAACATAGAGCAGCTGCAAGAGCTCCTGTTGATATAAAATCATTACAAGTACATGTATGTGCTATTAGAGACATTTCCCAAATGCCCTACTGCTATTTTGACAGCATCACGGACAGTTACATTCGTAAGAACAGCAACTGCATGTATGAACATTTCAGTGGAAGGAGAACAGCAGCTTGAAGTCGCCTCTGATTTTCTTTACCCTTTGAAATGATTGTCTTTCATCACCCTCATCAAGATGGAAGAATCCCAAACAGATGACCTCTTTCCCACTGCGAACACTGAAGTGCTGCCAGTCATCGTGTTTCGTTATCTGCCTGGGTTATGAACAGTACTGTACTGGTATGAGGTATTACTTTGAAACCTGTGAGTGAATCATCAGTGCTCTATGAATGATAAAAGAGTCCATCAGCACACAAAGAACTTTCCTAATCACTGCAAAGAGTCCATTTCCTTTCACCGTCCAGCCAGGAAGTGAAAACACAGCAGGGAGTATAATTTGAAAACCCTTTTCAAATGCGTGACCATGTCCGAAGGAATCTGTGACTCATACTGGGCCACAAATAAGTGATTTATGGTGCGATAAATGGGTGGGCTGATGGAAACATTACACAATAGTCTATTTTGACGCTTTCAAGTAATGGCCTCTGGGATGGCGAGTGCTTATTTTGCCTTAGAAAAGCAGTGAAAACCCTTATGAACTGTTCGTCAGTCAGTGCAATACACATCCATTTGGGTTCCATGCAACGAAAGCCCCGTCCAGAATGTTTTTGGACACCTATTATACCTGTTTATATTCCTAACAGAAAGCAATTAGTTTGTAGAAGACTCACAAGATTCACTCCTGTGAATGCTCCCAAGTGGCTGAAATGTTTAAAAAAACATATAAATATAAATATCTGTTGCAGAACTCCAAGTGAAGCTGAAACCAAAGGTTGCGTAAAATCTCCCGCTGTCAGCTCTTAGACTCTTCAGGTCCTGCTTCAGGTTCTGCTTCAGGTCCTGCTTCAGGTCCTGCTTCACCTTGGTTGAAGACCTCTATGTTTGTGGAGGTTGAAGAGGAAGAAGAGGGCCAAGGTCTGGCCCATTCCGGGCTGAGGGAGCGCTCGGGTTCTGGGGACAACGACAGCATGAGAAGGGTTCCTGCGTCGGAGGAGCACGCCGAGCACAAGTCCTCGGACGAGAAGGTTAGGCTTCCCAATTTGGCGAGCGAGTTGGAGCGTTTCAGTTGGGAAGGTACAGTAAGTCCTGCAAGTCGCATTCGGGCTTCGATTTCTTGCGTACGTTGACGCACGAGACCAGGTTTGCCACGGACGCTACGGAGGCTGTCGCTGCTGGAGCTGCGAGTGAGCGTGGAACCATGCGGGGACGAGACTGGCGTCAAGCCGCCCGAGCCGAGGACGGCCAACAAGGCCTCGTTCGTGAGCGGCACCGCCGCTTCTGTAGCAAAATCAGCCCGTGTTCCAAAGGGCCTGTGGAAAGAGTCAACTGACTCACTAGTATTATTCATTGCATCCTCGGTTTTGCTTGAACCAGCTGCCCGTTGCTCATTCGCACGTGCACGCTCCTGAAAGAGACCAGAAAGTTTTTCCAAACGCTCTTTTCGGCGGCGAACGAGGCCAGAGCGTTGCAGCTGTACTAGAGCCTCCTGTGGAGAACATGATGCTTCTGCCTTCTCCAAAACCTTTATCTCTCTTTCGCTCCTGAGTACAGCTGAGGAACCCTGTGCATCAGTCTCCTTCTGCTTGGAATCTCCTTCTCCTTTGGCTTCAAGCAGTGTCCGGTTATCAGTTTCTTGGTCAAGAGGGTTGCTTTCTGGCTTATCTTTATGCCCTAAGGGCATTGCATTGGCATCAAGGCACGGATCTGAGGCAAGTTTGCCACACTTGGCTGTCACAGACTGGTTGGCACAAGGTGGCGTCTGAACTGAGATACTGGGCACACTGTTGAGGGGTAAAGGGGCAAGGCCTCGTCTGTTAGCCTCCAACAGAGCACTCTGGGTGGGCTTGGAAGCGAACGATGATCCAGGAGCAAGCTTCTGCTTCAGATGGGCACTTTCCTGAACAAGAAAAGACAAGAAAAAACTATGTAACACAAATCATGTGTAATGGTGCAGTAGGGCTGCCCTCAACTAAAGATTTTTCTGGTCGACTAGTAGTCGATCATTTTAAGTATTAATCAACTATTGGTCGCACGTTTATTAATAAACCATATAAATCATAATAATGAGCCTTTAACTGCCTACATAGCCTAATAAGCGCTCAAGCCCACCCAAAAAAGCTTGCCACAACACACCAGCAGATATAATAATTATGAATGTGTCAAGGAAAAACAGAAAGGAGAATGCATTAATGCATTGAACCAGCACTTTCGACACTGACTCGTCATCTCCGCAGCAGCGATGCACCTCTATGCATGTTTCATACGGATTACATAATCTGAGAATATTTGTTTTCTATTTAAACTGGTTCATTTAAAAGTAGAAATTTCTGTAAGGTAAGTATACAGGGAGTTTCGCACTTAAGTTCACAGAGACCGAGACTGCAGAAAGAGCATTCTGTTTGCTTTCATTATTTTACAAAAGCGCAATGTTTTGTTGTTTTTGTGCATGCACACAAACTTAAGAGTCTTTACAGATTCAAAAGATGTATTACTTTTATCTGTATGACCAAAAATGACGGAGTATTTTAAGGGCAAGTGACCGCACCAGCGCCTCCATCTGTCATGCAGTAAAGTTGTTACTACATACATCTTTCAGATGAAAAACCATGTTTGAGGTCGATGAATGACAGGTGAGCATTTGGATGTCCTGCTCGATGCACTATATTTTTACATAGACCAGGCATTAACAATCTGTCCGTTTAAGTGACTAATAAAATTTTGGTCGACCAAGCCTCTTCTCGTCGACTATTAGGGTACAGCCCTATAGTGCAGTGATACAATCACGTGTGATACTCACAGTAAGATTTTGTTGCGTTCTGAGGTGGTTGTTGTTGTTGGAGTTCTCGTTACACAGATGGTTCAGGCTTGCGAGATCTATCCCCTTCTCATTCGACAACTCTTCACCATCTTTCCCATCTCCTTTCTTCGCTCCCTCTGCTAATGCCTCCATTTCTGCTTGCTCTTTCTGAGCCTCCTCTTCATCCTCCTCTTCCACCGTGCTGAACTCCAACCGCAGACGTAGTTCTTCCAGAGGCTCCGCCCCTCGAGAACAGGTCTGAGCGGCTATGCCCTCTCCCGGGACACTGAAGTGTGGTAAAGGAACACCTTCGCGCCCCTCGAAGCTTTCATCGTCAAGAAGCGCATCTTGC
The DNA here is from genome assembly GCF_022985175.1 of Labeo rohita. Taxonomy (NCBI): domain Eukaryota; kingdom Metazoa; phylum Chordata; class Actinopteri; order Cypriniformes; family Cyprinidae; genus Labeo; species Labeo rohita. Next base: position 35,077,747 of record NC_066873.1, read on the forward strand.
TCCACATCTGCAACCTCGATGTAGACACGATCTACGTCCACCAGAGGCGGTGCATGGATTGGCGTTGAAGGGTCGCTGTCGAGGGCCGAGTCTGACAGGCGACGGAAGTAGTAGTGGTAGTTTTGCGGGTGGCTGGGGTCCAGATCTAGGCTAATTGGAGAGGAGTGGGCGGCAGGCTCACAGCATACGGTGACCCTGGGGTTCGTGGGGTCTGGGGTGATGTGATCCACAGTCTCCGAGTTCACGCAGCAAGGGGCAGCAGCTTGCTGGCAATCGGGGTGATCGCAATCTGAATCGGGATGCCACAGGCGGTTATGACGCTGCTTGCTGAAGGGTAGAATAGAAAGAATAGGAGGGGTTGAACAGTGAACCCTACTGACTCTCTTGACCGAAGAAATGTGTATAAGTAAATGAAATTTTTGTGTTTTTATGTTTTCCAAACCTGTAAGACTTTTAAGTTTCTTAACACAAATCAAGATATTTTTGATGAAATTCAAGAGCTTTCTGACCCTCTATAGACAGCAAGGGTCCAACCATGGTTCAGTTGTAAAATTACGTAGTTCAACTGTTTTGTCAATGTTTTTGGAACCTTTTCGGGCCTTGAACATGGTAGGACCCTTGCTGTCTATGGAGGGGCAGAGAGCTCTCGGATTTTATCAGAAATATCTTCATTTGTGTTACGAAGACTTAAGGAACATTTGGAATGACATGAGGGTGAGTAATTAAATGACAGCATTTTAATTTTTGGGTGAGTTAACCCTTTAACTAGAAATATACATTAAAAAAAACTACAATAATAAAAGAAATTTCTCTTGTACCTGGCATCCAGTATGCCCTCATACTCCGCCAGCTGTCTCATGAAGCTGGCATTGGGACGGGTGATACTGCGCTTCTGTTTGACGAAGTTATACGCTTTTTCCAGAGACCAGCCGTATTCTTTCATGGCATATGCTATTACAGTAGAGGCCGAGCGGCTTACGCCCATTTTACAGTGAACCAAGCATTTGGACTGATTCTTTCTGCAGAGTACAGAACATGAGGGTATAAAATGTCACATTGAAAGACCCAAGTATGTTGCTTATTTTTAAAGAGAAAATATAAAAGAGAGCCTTACTTTGCTTTGACAATGAAGTTGTAGGTATCATTCCAGTGAGCCAGTAAGTCTGTGGTCTCGTCGTCATACACTCGGACATTGTGGTAGCAAAATGTTCCAGGGAAAAAGTTATCTATTTCCCTTGTAACATTTAATATGTAGCCCACCCTAAAACAACAAACCATATATTACATCTGGACAACAACAGAAAACCATATGCATGCAAGTTTATTCTTATTCCTTACATCAGGTACTAAAAATACACCCTGCTTCTTACTGTAAAAGTAACAGCTTTTGATGAATTTACTTTGAACTTTAGCTGAAACAGGAGAAAACATTGCCCTTTAAGTGGCAATACGATACACGGTCATCTTAAACTTTAACCTTTACCTAACATTAACCCATTTAAAGAAGCAGTGCGGAAAGCAAGCTGTGGATGTTGGTAAAAGTTCTGGTAAAACTCACCCAGTTTCCTGAAGCTCCTCTAGATTTGAAGCATTCCATTCAGAACCCTGAAAGATATAATGATGCATTTCACTAGCTTTTTGGGGAAAAACTATATATGACAAAAAAAGGGCAGTGGCTGTTTGCACTAAGTGTAAATAGCAATAGAGTCCATTTACACTAAGTGCAAATAGTAATAGATGCTACTTACACTAAGTGGAAATAGGGATAGATGCCATTTACATTAAGTGCAAATAGCAATAGATTCTATTAACATTAACAGAGTTAATGTAAATAGCCTCTGCCAACAAGACGGGCTATTTGCACTTAGTGTAAATACGCACTCTGGAAAAATAAAGAATAAAAATAAAACACATTTGCCCTGCCATAAAACTGACAAGCTTTTAACATTAAACAAATGAATTTTCCTTGACAAACTTCTTATCAAAACAGTGTGTCTGAATATTTATTAACTGTTTCTATTTGTATTTTATTTTGTCATATTTTTATAATCTGGATAATTTGTTTTTTTATTTTGGAACATGATAAGTTCAATAAAAATAGGGGGAAAACCAGTGGGAGTTGGCAGGTCTAATAAAAGCAGCACTAACCAGATAGAGGTGGTCAAAGATGAGCGTGGCTTTGTCCATCTGCCCGAGAATAAGCAGCATCTCATTGTCAATGAACTCTTTGTACTCTTTCAGGTTGCAGTTCATCTGTTGCTCCAGATCATTACGAATCTAAGGAAAAATACACATCATTATTGACTTTATTGAAACAAATGTTTCGTTATAAACCTTGTCCACACCTGCTATTAAGATACATCTCAGACAATCTGATCAAAAGAGGTCAAGTGAGACACATTGCTGGATCCTGTGTCTACTGTGACCACTTATGATTGGATTTTGAGGAGAAGAGCTTGTTGTGACATCACACAGTATGTCAGTGTGTAACTCTGTGTTGATAACACTTTTTATGCACTCTCTGCATTTCATGCTGACCTCTTTGGATGTGACATTTTCAAGGTCCTGGCACATCATGATACTCCTGAGTTTGGCTTTGATTAGACATTCTGTTCTCTCCCTCTCCGTTGGCCTGAGGAACAGAAACATAGCACAACCTAAATCAAGGGTTTAAGAAAAAGCATCATTTTAAGGTAAAGTGTACAATTTTATTTGATTTTACTTTTTTATTTTTATTATTAATCTTTAGTCGCGAGACAGCAACACTGGCTCAAACAACTGCATTACACCCTTCTCTTTTAAAACCTGCATCTCCTCAGTTTCTGCAGATGGCCACTGGTTATGAAACCAAATATTAGATTAAATCGTGACAACATTCAACAAATATGTCTGGCTTTTGCTCATGGTCTCTTTTGGTCACAAAATAAGCAAAAAAAAAAAAATCAAAATCAAAATGTCCATTTAAAATGTGCTGGTGGGTTTCACAAGTGCCAAGGCTTTCAGAGTCTGCACTCACTTGTCAACAAAGACTGCAGGAGAGTCGGGTCGCAATGTTTCCAGGTCCTGCATGGCGTTCCACTCATTGATGCAGCTCTGCTCAGAGCTGATACAGCTCTCGTAGTACCCCATCCATGTAAGCGCCATGCCACCAGGGAAATAGTTGTACCTTCGTGACACCTCACATGCCTTGTGTAAAATCTGCAGTGCTGACCTAAAAGAAAAGCAAGTTAAAGATGAGCAAGTTGGAGAGACCTGTGCCATTAGTGTCAGTAGTGAGTTTAAAGGTACAATATGCTAGTTTTCGCCGCTAGAGGGTACATATTCAAAACAAACAAAGGCGTATTTTGATGATGTTGTGACTGAGTGTGGAATCATGGGAGTTGTAGTTTTCATCCCCACAGCCGATGCAATCCATCGGGACTCGGGCAGAAATCACGTCCATGGATTAGCTAATGTATTAAAAACTTTTTAAGGTCACTGTAGTATGAAGCAGCGTTGGGCTGAAAGTCATGAAAGTAAAACGAGGGCGCTGGAGTGATTGCTAATGAAGGACAAGCGCGATACACAGCTCGAAAGCAGCATAGTCATACGTATGTGAGGTAAAACAATGCTGTTTTATCATACTAGATACATCCGAGTGTGCTGAACTGATGTTCAACATGTCTAATAAAATAACATTAAAGTGTATTTGGGGTTTCCCTGTTTTCTACAAAATTAAACTGGAAAATCCACGGTGTATGACGTTATTGGCATGCGATGCAAGGACGCGGTCCGTTACACTAGTTAAAATTGCTTATTTCTCTGGATTTAAACATTCTTGGAAACATTTGGGATAATGTAAGTACACATGTCAGCAAAATATAACACTGTTCTAGTGGTTTTTGGATATTTTAATAAAGAAATCTTACATATTGTGCCTTTAAATGATCATGATGTGATTTTAAAACTGATCAAACTAAGCAAAGTAAACTGACATTGGTTTAATTTAGTAATCATAACTGTGTCCACTAAGTACTACGTACATACCATAAAGACCTTTTTGCACAGCATGTTGGAGATCCTTATAAATACCATAATATGCGGATATAGCAATCATTCAGCAATGTGGTATCAAGGCGCCACTTTAAACATGGTTTATATTAAGTACCATATGATGAGCTGATATTACAACTGTACCCTGATACTGCAACAGGACATTTCTGAAAGAGTCACCAGATGGCAGTGTGGAGCTCTATTATATTTAAGGAGGTCAAACTCCCAAAGCACCTGTGAACATCTGAAAAACAGTCCACTCACATCATCTTCAACCCCCTGAGGAGCTGTTTTTTCTACCCCAGTAACAAACAAGAGCACAAATTTACCCAGCCAAGTAGACAAAGGCTCTTGTTGGAAAAAAACAATTTAACTTGTCACCTGATTAAGAGAGATGACTGTAGGGTTTATCATAACATGAAATATTGCGAAAATAGCAGTTCTGCGTGATTTTCTTAAGTTGTTTTTAAAGCTTTAGGTTAATCATTTAAATGATCACATTTAAAAACATTTTAACAAGTAAAACGAGAAGACCCGATATTAAACATGAACACAAATCATTCTATATATCAGCATTTCCAAAACTGAAATGTCTAAAATGCAAGTTCAAACTGTTCTCATTAATTATTTATTGAAGTTATTTTCTCACCACATGGCCTGGACTGACACTGGCTTGAAGATGTGCGTGCGCCCGGCGGTAGTCACACTGAAGCCCCTGGAGACATGAGATGAGAGGTTAAATAAGGCCATCATACGTCATTACAATATAACTACATCCTCTCTAAATAATAATAAAAATAAGAAATACTTGTTAATATTGTCACTGCCTTCTTTTCTATTGACAAATGAATTTAACATAGTTTATCCACCTTATTTTTTGCGTAAGAGCAGTCATTTGTAAATATAATGTGTCTGGCTTCCAGTCTCAGCTGCGTCCAGCTATTTTTAGCTGTACAAAACAGCTCATTTTGCTGCATGATATTTCAAACTGGTGTGTCTTACTATATTATTTTAATGTATTATCTTGATTATGAACGCAATGGTTTGTAGTGTAAACAGTTTTACCGTTTACTGCACTTTGTTATTCTTCTCATTATTTTCCTACGGCGGCTTATGAACCAGAAGTCTCACAAGTTACCAGAAAACATCTTACTTCCACAATGAAAAATAAGGTGGATAATCTACGGTGTCTAGATCAGTGCATCAAAAGTGAAAGTGTCATCAGGCCAGCAGCAGCATTTCCTCTTAATTCCCAGAGGGGGCAGTACTCACCCATCACCATCTAAATGAATCTTGGTGTCACTCCATAGTGGCAGCACCATCCCAATAGAGCAGTTCTTACTGTGAATGAAAGAAAAACAGCCTTCTTTGACTTACTGTAATGTACCTGCAGGAAAAAAACCTCTTAAACTTTTCTGGTGATACATGCTAAACTGTATTTGATTTTTGTCACCTGTCTTTGTTGTTAAAGTCCATGCCCAGCAAGATGTTTTCCTCAGTGTCTTGACGGCCATTTGTGTAGACTACCACCATGTACCGCACACGGTCTGACCACGCGCTCTCTAACCGCACTGCCTGCGGATTACAGTTGATTGACAAGTTTAGTTTGTGTAAATCAGGGCTCAGATAAACATATACATGCAAAAGCACAATATATTAAAGGGATAGTTCACCCAAAAATGAAAATTCTGTCATTAATTACTCATGTTGTTCCAAATCCACAAGAGCTTCGTTCATCTCGGAACACAAATTAAGATATTTTGATATCTTAATTTAAGATATTCGAGCCCGGTCTCATGAAAATGCATATAAATAGTATGCCAAATAAAAAACAAAAACTCCCTAATCCCATTGCGTAGCATATACACGCCAAAGTCAATTATAGCGTATTAGTACCACGCTTTTTTGTTTTTATTTGGCATACTATTTATACGCACTTTCATGAGATCGGGTTGGTTCATTCATACAGATATGTATTCAAGCAGATGTTTTAATTCTTTCTTTCTTGCTTCCTTTTTTCTTTCTTTCCTTTTTATTTTTTATTAACTATTTCTTTTTTTTTTTTTTTTTTTTCTCTCTTTTTATTTTTTATTGTTATTTTCTTTCTTTCTTAATTTTTATTTTTTATTAATTATTTATTGTTATTATTTCTTTTTTTTCTCTCTTTTCTTATTATTTTTTTTTATTATTTTCTTTCTTTCTTTGTTGTTATTTTGGTAAAACATTAATTATGAAAAAACGTTTGAGTAATATATTACAAGATAATTAGCAGAAGTTCCTGTTATTTACTGATAGTTTAAGTAAAGAATTCAACTGATAAGTAAATAAATACATTAATTGAAAAATAATCGATAGATTAGTCGACAATAAAAATAATCGTTAGCTGCAGCTCTAGTTCTGAGCAATGCATATTACTAATCAAAAATGAAGTTTTGATATATTTACAATAGGAAATTTACAAAATATCTTCATGGAACATGATCTATACTTAATATCCTATTGATTTTTGGCATAAAAGGAAAATCTGTCATTTTGACCCATACAATGTATTTTTGGCTATTGCTACCCATACTACAAAATATACCCATACTACTTGTGACTGCTTTTGTGGTCCAGGGTCACATATAATAATAATAATAATACTAACAAATTTGTCTTGGAATAAATTTGGAATTCATCCTACGAGTCACAATGAACCACACTGATGCTTCAAAATTCTCCTGTTGTGTTGGGTTTGGAATGTCATGAGGTAGTGAACAGTGACAGAATGTTTTTTCTGAAGACAAATACAGCTGCCTGCACAGTATCCATCACGTCACACGTGATTGACACTAGTATTAGTATACATTTCACCATGGAACTTTTGGAATCAGTAGGCAGGACATTTTAACATGCCTTAATAGAAAAGAAAACAGTCTTCAGGCAATACTTTGACAATGAAACCCATTCAGCCTGACTGCATATAACTTCCTGCCAAAATGTTAGTCATTGACTACGTGTGTTCTCTCACCAGTTTGATGCGATCTTCAGAGCGAAGAATGTTGATCATCACCTGTAGATGCTGAGGTAAGTCACCTGTTGAGTGAAACCATCGTTACAATCCAAACAAAACCATGATGACTACTTTGTTTACATTGACACCAGCAGTGTCTCAAACACCTATCGAAAATCTATTAAAGAAAAACAACCATAAAAATGAACAAAATACCTAAAGGTGATGTCATATGGTTGCCTAGCCAAGAAGAACACCCGCTGAGTGATACAAATCTGAGTCTTTAAATGTTGGGTGGGAAGACAACAGTATGCTTTTGATTAACATTTTATAGCACTGCTGATTTTACGATATTCCAGAGTACATAGTGTACAAATACAAAGAGGTAATGTGGAAAGATATAAATAACGAGTTGTATTTAATTTTATGATAAAGTATGATATAAGCGACTTTTGGCTGCATTGTGATCAGGTATGTGCAAAAAAGTTCTAGCCTTTGTGCCAAAGATATCAATAATTATAAATCTGACAACCTGTCAGTCATCTAATTCTAGTCCCTCCTCTTTTGATGCAAGTCAGTAAGAGTTAGATACACGAGATCTGTTTACATTTCATTCTCCTCCTTAACACAGACAGACTAACTCCTCTGACCTCTGACTGTGGTGCGGTCCTACCCAAACAAACCTCCTCCTACCCTTGTAAGCTTTGGCAGAGTCAATGAAGCGATGATGTAACTGGACGCGTGGGAGGCCAATCAAAGTGTACGAGCAGGTTAAGAACAAAGCCAAAAACGTGAAAACCAAATAAACTCTAAGCTTAAGAGCCAAAGCCCGTCATGTACACTCAACAAAACAGATGATGTGCTCTACGGTTTATTGGCTGCTTTGCATTTGAGGCATATATGAAAAGAACAAGGGTACGTTTTCTCCTCCAACAAACATGCCCCTTGGTCTTCTGGGTCTCCATGACAAGAATTTGCATAACTTTACATGCTTATCTGATAAAAACTGATATGTAAGAGAATCACAAAGGCAGCGCAGGACAGCTGAGCACAGCTTTGATCAGAGGCATACAAGTTTATGAGAATTATAGTTTTAGTTTCACTGTAAGATTTTCAACTCTGAAACAACATGAGCATGAGTAAAGTAGGCCAGAATTTGCATTTTTGAATGAGCTATTAGTTTAATAATTATTTAAAATAACTTGGCACAGTTTGACACATAGCACAGTTTTGTCCATCAGTTATGATTTTGATAATAATTCATCATTTAATTTCAGGGGTTTTGTCATGATGAGTCAATCCCTATGACTAACACTGACTATTCTGCTTATCAAGCCTGCATTTATTTGATCCAAAGTACAGCAATAACAGTAAAATTCTGAAATATTTTTATTATTTAAAATAACTGTTTTTGATTTTAATATATTTTAAAATGTAAATGATTTCTGTGAGCAAAGCTGAATTTTCAGCATCATTACTCCAGCCTTCAGTGTCACATGATCCTTCAGAAATCATTCTAATATGCTCTATTTGCTGTTCAAGAAACATTTTTTATTATTATTATTATCATCAATTTTTTAAAACAGTTGAGGACATTTTTTTCAGGATTCCTTGATGAATAGAAAGATCTAAAGAAATAAAAAGCTTTTGTAACATTATACACTATACCATTCAAAAGCTTGGAGTCAGTATATGGAAATAAATTATAGAAATGAATGCTTTTATTTAGCAATGATGCTTTAAATTGATCAAAAGTGATGATAAAGACATTAATAATGTTATAATTTCAGATAAATGCTGTTCTTCTGTTCTTTTATTTATCAAAGAAACCTCAAAAAAATTCTACTCAGCTGTTTTTAACATAACAATAATAATAATAATAATAATAATAAATGTTTTTTGAGCAGCAAATGAGAATATTAGAATGATTTCTGAAGAATCGTGTGACTGGAGTAAGTACTAAAAGTTCAGCTTTGAAATCACAGGAATAAATTACACTTTAAAATAAGAAAGCACTTTTAAATAGTAAAAATATTTCATAACTGTACTGTTTTTGCTAATCAAATGCAGGCTTGGTGAGCAGAAGAGAGTTCTTTAAAAACAAAAAATCTTACTGTTCAAAAACTTTTGACTGGTAGTGTAAAAGCTCAAACAGACAACAATTTTTTATCTCTCTTCAAAAAAAGCTGAATTTTAAACATTTAAACCACATCAGCATTTTAGAATAATTTCTCAAGAATCATGTGACACTGAAGACTGGGGTAATGGATGCAGTAAGTTTAGATTTGCCACCACAGAAATATAAATTCTATTAAAAAAATAGATTAATTTAGCAAGCATTTATTTTGAACTGTAATACTGTTTCACAATATTAATGTTTATACAGTAACTTACCTTGGTGAGTGTAAAAGACTTCCTTCTAAAACAAAAAATTGTGTTGACCCAGAACTTCTGAAAGCTAGAGTATATTCATACCACTGAACACATCTCAAAAGAAAAATGTAATTCCTCATTATATGACCCATTTAATTGTTGTTGTGCTTTAAGAAGTACAGGTGTGAATCCATCTGCTAATATTTATGGTGTAACTTGCTTTAGGAAGTTGGACAGGGTTTAATAATTCACCACTGATGCTATTTTTGACTGGCTGCCGGCGCCATGAGGATGCAAATAGAGGTGACTGATGACGTCAAAAAAAAAAAAAAAAAAAATTTAACAGGACAAAAATAAGATTTAAATCTATGTCATCAACATCTAAAAGCGAGGACACTTAAAGACATTTATCAACTTGATTTACATTCAGAATGAGTACCGAGGATTTGCCTCATGAATAAATGTTTCACTGTTTTCACTGTCAGAGAACATTTTGTACCTAGACTGTTACAGAGGAAGAGAAACCCTACATTGTCTAGTCTAACACAGACATCCGCAGCTACTCAGCAGAGACAGCTGACTTCTCCATCTTTTAGTGCTGTGATGCAATTGTACTTTTTTTAATCATCTCATTCTGGTAATCTAATTCCAGATCTCCTAGACTGTCTGCATAAGTCACTTCTAGGAAGTCTTTGTCTTGTTCCTTTTGATTGATGGGCAGTGAGTTATTCGTGTACTGTACAAAAACCACATGATGACTCAAATGAAGCTCCAACCCCACGCGCCCTAAGGTCAGACCGTATGTAAAAACAAAACCGCTCGTCAAACCTGCAACAACTCGCTTGTGATTAGCACTACTGATGCATTCAAAACCGGTCAAATCGAAACTTAACATCTCAACGATGATAATATCAGAGGTTTATAACCGAAAAAAAGTCAGTCTAAACCTGCTGTGATATGACAAGCTGTCTGAAAGCATGACTTTATGCATTGCATGCATAAAGCCTGAGGGCTTGTTGTGTCTGCACGGTGTTTAGTTTCTCCCATAACAGATTCAATTCGCCCGCAGCAAACGTACACCCTTCTGTTTAGCAGTAAACATGTCCTTTAAATTAGCATGTTTAATAAATTCAACGTGTCACACGTGTTTAAAAGTGCTGGATGCATGGCAGCTAGGACATCTGTTGTTTTGCATTCGTGTCTGCACAGAGAGACTCCTTGATTGATTAAATGTCTGCTTTTCCAGCAGTGGTTTCGTATTGTAGATAAAATCATAAAATCATAGTCGTACTGTACTACTGTAGTTAAAAACTGTCTGTGAACTGTGAATTGCAAAATGCAAACAATGCAATATCATTATCTTTTTTTTTTATATTTTTGAGGAAAAAAACTGTTGTCATTCATAACTGCCATAGCTGTTTTACTGAATGCATTTACCTATAATTCGTTGTTTAAAGGTGCCATACAATGAAAATCTGATTTTTCCGTGTTTAAGTGGTTTAATCAGGTCCCTGGTGCATCTACCAACCCAGAAATCATGAAAAAGGACAATCCGGTAACTTTGTTTTGGTAAGTCTTTTTCTGCAAGCATACTTTTTTTTTTTTTTTTTAAGATTTCACTCCCCCAGTGACGTAGTAAGGAGGTCTTGTGTACCTTCACAGACATAACCGACTATTTTTGTACCTCGTGTTTTTAAAATCAACTTGTTTGTACTTAACAGTTTAAGCACAATGAAAGAGGACTTAGTTTTGTACTCGCATTCCGTGTGACAGCCGCTTTCTGTGCGCGGGCTTCAGATGTGTGCGCTCAGAAAACCGTATATCAGAAGTTTAAACTAAAATGGCTTAAAACACATGATTTCAGTGTGATAGCCATGATAATCAAATCCAAACATGTTTTTTAGCAGAGTATCTGAAGTATGAGCTGTAAAGGCACAGTCCTATTCTGGAAAAGGGGGCTGGGAGCAGCAGCTCATTTGCATTTAAAGAGACACGCATGAAAACAGTGAGTTTCTGCCTCCACTCAAAATGAGCATTTTTAAAATGATATAATGATCTGTGGGGAATTTGAGCTGAAACCTCACAGACACACTTATGAGACTTATATTACATATTGTAAAAAGGGGCATAATAGGTCTCCTTTAACTGGCAGATTGTGATAACTTACCCTATGTAATGACAAAGCATGCCCCACTATTGGTATGCATGTCTAACATATTTTTAATGTAAGTATGCGCCTATACAGAAAGTATGACAGCCTCTCTACCTTTTGCATCTCAACTGTTCTATAAATGAGGCAAAATGTAAAAATAAATAAATAAATAAATAAATAAAAAAGCTAACGCTATGATCCTCTTTAGACATTATGTTAACTATAAGTAACTTTGCAACTACATGTCAACTACCAGTCATTAGAGTATTATGACCGGTATAATGTCTGAGTATAATGCCTAATGTATGCCAACACTTACAAGCACGTCAACTTCCTCCTCTAACCCTAATCTAACAGTCTACTAATACTCTAATGAGAGTTAGTTGACATGTAGCAAAGTTACTTAGTCAACAGAATGTCTAAAAGGCACTATTAAAATAAAGTGTAACTAAAAAATATATTAAAATCATAAATATAAAGCGTAAGAAAGTGTTTTATATTTTCTTTGTGAACAAACAGGAAAACTCTTTATTAACATATCTGCATATAAACCTCAGTAAAACCACTAGGAACCACTTAAAAAAGAGAGATGTCCCATGTGCCCTATCTATAAGAAGTGATGTTCTCACAGGACCAATGTGCTGAGCTAAACTGCTAATCTGGCTAATCCACACAGAAACACACACACACTTGTCTGGGACACGCTTATGCAGCAGTCGGTCCATCAGCCGGACAGCATCTGCTGTCGAATTTCTGAATTTCTCTCCTAGGTCAGACACAGTATGCAGTAAAGTCACCCGTAAAAAATACTATAGGACCCATAATTTCCACCAAAATACTGTAATTCCAACAGTTATTGTCATTCATTTAAAGGGCACCTATTATGCCCCTTTTTACAATATATGTGCGATCTGGAAAACCCATCGGATGTCGCGCTGGGACATTTTCATGAAATTCGAAAAATAGGTTGAATGTAAATTTTTTGTCAAAATTAGGTTTTCATTAAATTATTACTCTATAGCATTTTGTCTGTCATCTCTGAAAATATCTTGGTGAAATCGCGCTGCAGAGATGCTTTCACTTAACACCACAAAAATAGTTAACCTGTCAATATAAACCACGCAACATATTTAATAAAGGTGTATCAATGCACATTCTCTGCCAGTCCTGTGTAAACACAAAGTTTTTTATTTATTTTTAATTTTTTTAACATTGTGAGAAGACGCAGCGCAACAACGCAGTGAGGTATTGTAGCTGCTCACTAAATCCTACTCGTCTCAATCTGCTCAATTTTGGTGATGTCAGTAAATAAATCAACAAATTCACTGCTCTCTTGTCTCCTCTGAGGCTGGGACTCTAAACAGTGTGCTGTGCTTGTCTGTACAGCCAATGACAGAAGAGTTAGCGTGCTTTGCTCAAACTTTCGCCATGGCGTTAAAACGGGTACACCATTGTTGCGAAAACACAATAGCAGCGCCTTGGGTGGAAACTTATATCTTGTATAATATAATAAGATCCCCTTTCTATGTCACTGGGGGAGCGAAATTAGATGCTCTTGTTTTTTCACATGCTTGCAGAAAAAGGCTTACCAAAATTTTTTTTGACTTCTGTTGTGGCACTGAGTTGTTGTTTTTCATGCTTTCTGGGTTGGTAGATGCTCCAATTACAGCACTTAAACACGGATATATCAGATTTTCTTGATATGTCACCTTTAAAGCTGCAGCAACACATCTGAAGTACAGTACAGTACAGTTAATAAAGGCTTGAGGTCCACTTACAGTAAACAATGAGAACACAAAATGACGCCTGTATTGTGATTAAAATTCAAGTACATTTGCTGAATTTTTGGCCAATGCAGAAACACATTGATGTGTGATGTGAGGAGATGAATTTTATGGAAACCCCTGAAGTGCAAGTATGGACTCACCTGCATGTTTGTGGTGGGGATGAACTCTCTGACCCTGTGGACAACTGCCCTGCTGCAAAAACAGAGCGGCCCCCTTGACCATGAAGAAGCTCTCGCTTAGACTGTAAAAGACAGAGGGAAAGAAAGGGTAGAGGAGACAATGTGAGAAATGTAGGTACCAAACAAACAAAATCCACAGAGCAAAACCCACAGAGACCTAAAAGTTGTGGATTTTGTGAAAGCACAATATATGGGTTTTTCTTCCTCACCTCACAGATTCTTTGCATTCTTTTCTTGCTGTGCATACGTATATATACAAATATGTATACACTATGCAAATATACAAATAAGGTATATATGACAATAAGTCACAATAAAATAAAAGTGAGAGAGTTCTTTCCATATGAAAACAAAACATTTCTGAATGAACTATGACTGCACATCTTTAATTTGCATGTTATACAAACCATCTCACCATCACTCACATGTATGCTCATGACAGGTGCTTTAGGTCTGTGATTTCAGGCGTGGTAGTAATTAGCCTCACGTGCAGTTAAACACAAACACACTTATAGAAATGTGAACCACCTGAGGCTTACTATTATTTTAATGCACTGTGGCACAAGTAAACCTTAACTGAAACTCAGTGCTGGGAAAAGACAGAAATACAGCTGGTAAGGTGAGAAATGCTCTCAATATCTTGCAGAGATTATTGATCTGTCAAGACAGCACTTTTGTCTATTATCAGACTGTCATAACAAGGCAGGGATGGCTCACATTAATTAGGCTGAACACTGTGGAGTAATACATGACATTCTGTTGACAGTTTAATGAACTTGTGTGTATATTTACATGGCCTATCCCTGTCTATGGATTTGGTCTGTATATTTAAAAACAATAATAAAACAAAGAGAGACAGAGAAAGTGAGAGAGTGACAAAGAGAGAGATGAATAAATTTTAATACCGTGATAATTTTGTGATCGTTTAGTACAAACTGCAATATTCCTAGTTGAAATATTTGTATGTGTCCCTACTAACATTTATTTGACTATACAGTGAAATATTATTAAAATTTAAAACAACTGTTTTCTATTTTAATATATTTTAAAATGAAATTTATTCCTGTAATGGCAAAGCTGAGTTTTCAGCAGGCATTACTCCGAACAGTAATGTTTTTGAGGAAGCCATGACAGTTTAGTTAATAAAAAATTATTTGAAATAGAAATCTTTTGTAACTTTTGTAAATGTTATAAATGCATCCTTGCTAAATAAAAGTGTTAATTCTTTCTAAACAAAAAATCTTTCTATAGTAAATAATATACTGTATAATATTTTATACACTGTATGCAAGTAATGCCTGTAACCAAAACAACAGAGAACATCAGTAAATATCAAAACTTTTCATTGCACTTTTTCCCTATTTTTGTCATAACTGAGTATTGATGGCCATAACTTAGTGACTGACAAGTACAAAACAACCTGTGAAGCCCACATTCATGTCTCATAAACATGTCAATGACTTGTCAGGCAACTAGCTGTTGGCTGTGGCTCCATTCATGCAGCACACATCAAGTAAACACGCTCTCTAAATCACTCTCCTGAATATTTAAAGCAGTCACATCAGTTAAAGAAAGAAGTTTTCACCCTCTTCTATGAGAGAACTGTTTATCAACAGAACTGTGATTAGGACTGATTTGCTTGTGTGAATGCAGCCTAATTATGCAATATATCTACCATTCATTCTTCTCTATCCATTTTTCTAGTTAGACAGAATTCATGTTAAATAGGCAAGAGCAGTAAGACTAAGCGAAGTGTATAAAATCTTATATCATGGTATGAGAAATTTTATTTCACGGTAACATTATATATTAGTCAACATTTGAACTGGAACAAAACCTTTTATCCTAGTTGCCCTAAAACCAAAACAATATCCGTTCTCATCTTAGGAAAACTTTGATGAACTTTTATGATCTACTTCAAATGTTGTACGGTATATAATGTGATAGGTATTGTGCTTTAAATACGGTCTTTATGGTAACATTTTTAATACCATGGATATTTTTATAATTCTTACTAATATCAATATCACAAAAAAACAACTCAAGCTCACTAAAGACACGTAAACAATTAGTGATTAAATAGGAATAAGAAACTAATTACAAGCAATGGGACAAATAACTTTTCTAAAAACCACTGGATTCCTTCAAAGATACATTCACATAAATCACCTACGCTGTGTTTTGACTTTGAAATGTGCGGTGCTCATGTTTATTCGACAAAGTAGTGGTAGGCCGCCACAAATAAATCAATGTATGGGAAAAGCTGGTAATGTATATTAAAATATCATAAATGTGTGTATTAAAAAAAAAATTAGCGATATATATTGCTACTGAATTATTGTCCAGCCCTAATGCAGGGTATATACAGAACTTCTTAAGTTGAATTTAATACCTTTTACTACCTTTTTTAATACCTTCAAAAAAAAATTTAATACCAGCACGACTTAGAGCTGCAACTGTAGTGGCGTAAATGAAATATCTTTCCAAATGGAATAACATATTGCATCACAATGTAACAAGGTCATTATAACTTAACATAAACACTGGACTCAAAAACTGCCCACAGATATAAGAATAGAAATAAAGACAGAAGAGGAAGGAGACATCTTCTTCATAGATCATTAGTCAGTAAGTCTGATGTGTGAGCAATCTAAAAAAAAGAGGTGGCCGTGCAGTAAGCACAGGTGTTATCAAAATAAATTAAGCTGATACAAGTAAAGCAGAGGGATTAATCAAGCGGTCACAACGGGCTTTTGTCCATAGTTTTTAATCAATGTCAAAAAGTAACAATTGCATTAGAGCTGAAGATATTTGTCCCGAACCCGATGTCGGGTCCGGTCGGGCTCGGGCTTGCGCTCCGGTTTGCATGAGCGGTCATGTGATGCGTTTCGATTAGCGCGAGAAAGATGCGAAAATGGATGCTGGGGAGGTGAAACGGAGGCTTGCCTTGGCGATTACGTTTTGGCAAAATTTGCCAGATTAGTACTATGCATCCCGGCCAGTAGCAGCAGCAGCGAAAGGGTGTTTAGTGCTACTGGACGCACCATCAGTGAGGGCTGAAACTACAGTGGATTCAATCATTTTCCTCCACAAAAATATGTACCCTAATCTTGGTGAGTAAAGGTTTTTCAATTATAACAAAATATTAATTGAGTCTTAAATGCATAATGTAGACAAAGTATATAGGCTAATGTTGGCATTATTCTCTTATTACATTTCAGATATTCACCGTCGCGTTGAGGCCGAACTGTGGAGAAAAGTAGCGAAGCAAATCCCGCGGAGCCTTTATCTTAATTTCGTTATGGCCAAAACCCCATCTTAATTTAGAATTTATCTTAATTTAATATAAGAAAGAGTCTTTTTTTTTATTGGCGCGTTGGCTAAGTGTATGCCTATTTAGAGTGCTAAGATGTTACGATGTTACATTGGACTTATTTTATTTTTGTTCCAAAAAAAGCTCACTTAGTGAGGCCTATAGCCTACGTTAGTCATTAATAAATTATATTAAAACATGTATAAATGACTCATTCTTGACAAAAGGCAAAAGAGCTGTGCGCACATTTGAATAACGTCGGGCTGTTAACGGGTTCGGGCTTTTAAAAAGCTGTCAATCAAAATATACTTGTCGGGATCGGGCCATGTCGGGCCTAACTTTTAAGGCCCGATTACAGCTCTCGTTGCTAGGTCTAAACACCACAGCACCTCAGCTCGCAATGTAGCGGTGATTGGGGCATAGCGTCTGCTGTCTGACGTCTGTCACGCACCTGTTGACGATGCTGCTAGGACTACTGCTGGCAGTGGTTTGCATCGGGAGAGCAGTCGATGTTGAGGGCAAAGCAGTGGAGGTTGAGGTCGTTGATGCAGCCAAAGCGCAGAACATTGATATGGGAAGCTGCTCGCTACGTCCGCGCATCCTAGCTTGGAGGCTATTTGATTCCATATGCGATTAGTGATGGGTCGTTCTTGAACGATTCGTTCATTTTGATCGAATCTTTAATGTGACTC
Source organism: Labeo rohita (assembly GCF_022985175.1). Taxonomy (NCBI): domain Eukaryota; kingdom Metazoa; phylum Chordata; class Actinopteri; order Cypriniformes; family Cyprinidae; genus Labeo; species Labeo rohita. Next base: position 35,095,267 of record NC_066873.1, read on the forward strand.
GGGACGAACGAGTCGTCTCGGGGAGTGATTCGTTCAGTCGCGCATGCGCAACATCCTATTAGGTTCTGTACTGGAATTAGTTCACCTGTTTCGAGTCTTCTAAACGAGTCGTTCATTCATCTTATGGGGCTGTCACGTGATGAACGAACGACTCAAACCCGAGGACTCGAGAGATGAACTAATCAATTCTCTTTCCGGCTCAGACTGCGTTGGTTAAGCTTATTGAGCTGTCACGTGATGAATAAACGACGCTAAACCCGAAAACTTGTCAGATAAGAAGTGAGGTGAGCTAATCATAGACTAAAGACCCAGGTATGAATTAATCTTTTCTGTTTCTTATAGCATTATAGTTTTGTTTCGTTTGAAGTGTGATCAACGTTTGTGTAAGTAGTAGATGTGTTAGGGAGGTAAAACGTAACATTTTAATTATATTTTGTTAAAATGAACGAAATGACTCGAAAAAATATTCGTTCATTTTGCTGAACGAGACTCAAATGTCCGAGTCCGTGAAATGATCCGAACTTCCCATCACTATATGCGATTTGACGCCATTCACCCCCACCCAGGTTACATTAATCGTCTTCTTGTAGACGTGGCAATAAGCCTCGCGGCTGTTGCCAACTACTGGCCTAAGCCAGTCTTTAAATCTTGAGTCCTCCAGCCAGAGGTCCGAAAACTTGCATTTCCCCATGTTTTAATTTAATTACTGAGCGGAAGCGAGCTCGCCTACATGGTTGGCAGCAAGCCTGACGGGTACCCCAGTTTGTTTCAGCGCGCGCGCGAACATACACCACCTCACATGATATCGCTCAGGTCCTACTCTCAACTAGTGATGGGTCGTTCTTGAACGATTCGTTCATTTTGAACGAATCTTTAATGTGACTCGGGACGAACGAGTCGCCTCGGGGAGTGATTCGTTCAGTCGCGCATGCGCAACATCCTATTAGGTTCTGTACTGGAATTAGTTCACCTGTTTTAGAGTCGTTCGTTCACCTTATGGGGCTGTCACGTGATGAACGAACGATTCAAACCCGAAGACTCAAAAGATGAACTAATCAATTCTCCTTCCGGCTCAGGCTGCATAGGTTAACATTACAGGGCTGTCACGTGATGAACGAACGACTCAAACCCGAAGACTCATAAGATGAACTAATCAATTCTCTTTCCGGCTCAGGCTGCATAGGTTAACATTACAGGGCTGTCACGTGATGAACGAACGACTCAAACCCGAAGACTCATAAGATGAACTAATCAATTCTCTTTCCGGCTCAGGCTGCATAGGTTAACATTACAGGGCTGTCACGTGATGAACGAACGACTCAAACCCGAAGACTCATAAGATGAACTAATCAATTCTCTTTCCGGCTCAGGCTGCATAGGTTAACATTACAGGGCTGTCACGTGATGAACGAACGACTCAAACCCGAAGACTCATAAGATGAACTAATCAATTCTCTTTCCGGCTCAGGCTGCATAGGTTAACATTACAGGGCTGTCACGTGATGAACGAACGACTCAAACCCGAAGACTCATAAGATGAACTAATCAATTCTCCTTCCGGCTCAGGCTGCATAGGTTAACATTACAGGGCTGTCACGTGATGAACGAACGACTCAAACCCGAAGACTCATAAGATGAACTAATCAATTCTCTTTCCGGCTCAGGCTGCATAGGTTAACATTACAGGGCTGTCACGTGATGAACGAACGACTCAAACCCGAGGACTCGAGAGATGAACTAATCAATTCTCTTTCCGGCTCAGACTGCGTTGGTTAGCTAATTGGGCTGTCACGTGATGAACGAACAACTCAAACCCGAAAACTTGTCAGATAAGAGGCGAGGTGAGCGAATCATAGACTAAAGACCCAGGTAAACAATGAATGAATCTTTTCTGTTTCTTATAGCATTATAGTTTTGTTTTGTTTGTAGTGTGATCAACGTTTGTGTAAGCAGTAGATGTGTTAGGGAGGTAAAACGTAACATTTTAATTATATTTTGCTAAAATGAACGAAATGAACGAAATGACTCGAAAAAAGATTCGTTCATTTTGCTGAACGAGACTCAAAGGACCGAGTCGGTAAAATGATCCGAACTTCCCATCACTACTCTCAACATATAAATAAATCGCAAATTTTAGAAGAAAGGCCTGCACCTAACACAAATTTAAATTTATCTAAAAAAAAAAAAAAAATTGGGTTTAAAATTTAATACCTTGTCAAATGACGTTTATTACTTTTTAATACTTTTTAATGCCCTTAATTTTGGCTAATTTCATTTACTACCTTTTACTACCTTTTACAACCCCGCGGACACCCTGTAATGACAGACATCAGGGATATTAGACTGCTGTCACTTTAAGAGCTGCCCGGATCCAATATACTGTTACACTTGTTTTCTTTCTCAGCTGTTTGCTTTTCATTTAATACCTAAATTACTGTGTTTACAAGGATACTCACAATGACACTTGTTTTTAAACCATAATGCTTAAAAACTAGGGATGTCAGTTTAACATGTTAACTTAATTAGTAAAACGCCCCCAGACCTGTATGTCCAGTATGTCATCTTATATTTCACATAGTTGACTGTTGACAAATATTTTGCAGGGCAACAACTCCACAAATGCATTTGGTGAAAAAAAAGCCACTGTATGTTTTGTCTATATTGTTATTTGTATATAGCCTATATCACATCACACGTTATCACACGGGCAGCAAGAGCAATATGAAATAAGTTATTTGTCCCCAACTAACATGAGCTTAAATGTGATTTTATACAGTTCAATAAATATGATGTTGACATTGTGTTATAATTTAAACACAATATTATGTGTTTTTGCTCAATTTTGCATAGAACACATTACCTTTAAAGCCATAGCAGAATTGTTGCGTGTCTCTGAGCAACACAGTGGTGTTTAGTTTCTGAATGAATCCACGTTTTGAGCCAATCGTGTGAACCAATGATTCAAAAGCCCATTCTCAAAGAAAGCCATTTACTTCATTCCTGAATGAATCAGCCATTTGAACGAACTGAATGAATAAATGAATAACTCATAAAAACATTTACTGCCACCTGCTGGCAGATTTAGTTTCTTATTTAGAGTATCATTTCATTAAAGTGATAGTTCACCCAAAATTGAAAATTTAATGTTTATCTGCTTACCCCCAGGGCATCCAAGATGTAGGTGACTTTGTTTCTTCAGTAGAACACAAACAAAGATTTTTACTTCAAACTGTTGCAGTCTGTCAGTCATATAACGGCAGTCAATAGCTACCAAATCTTTGAGAGTAAAAAAAAACATACACAAACAAAACCAAATTAAACCCTGCGACTTGTGACGATACACTGATGTTCTAGGACACGAAACGATCGGTTTGTGCGAGAAACTAACCAGTATTCATTTAATTTTTTACCTCTACTGTCCTGAGCACATCCACAGCATCTGGCACGTGACATGTACGCGCTCTGGTGTAGTATACGCAAGCGCCGGAAGTGATCTGCGCTTATACATAATCGTTCGTTTCGTGTCTTAGGACATCAGTGTATCGTCACGAGTCACAGGGTTTAATTTGGTTTTGTTTGTATATGTTTTTTTTTTTTCTCTCAAAGATTTGGTAGCCATTGACTACCATTATATGACAGACAGACTGCAACGGTTTGCGTTAAAAATCTTTCTTTGTGTTCTACTGAAGAAACAAAGTCACCTACCATCTTGGATGCCCTGGGGATAAGCAGATAAACATCAAATTTTCATTTTTGGGTAAACTATCCCTTTAAAAAATAAATATATAAATAAATAAAACATGGGAGAGTTCACCAAAAAACTATTAAATTCTGTCATCATTTACTTAATATTCATTTTAAGCCTTTCTTTTGTGGAACATAAAATAAGGTATGTTGAAGACTGTTGGTAACAAAGCTGTTTTGGTTACCAGTGACTTTCATTATATTTATGCGATAGAGACAATAGTCCAAAATCTTTCCCGGTTGACAAATTTCTACCGGTTAATCATGTCTACTGGTAAATCAGCCACTCCTAAGGCAGACAATGCTTTATTTCAGAGATTCGTTATGGCCAACTAGTTAGACAACCCAATGACTAGTCAATTTCGAAAATATGTTTTGCACATCCCTACGCTATTCTGCAACTTGTTTAATTTCAGTCAAATGGTTTGTGATTTAAAAAATGTCAAACTTAATACAAACAGTGTAACTTCTCACACAGATGCAACCAAAACAAATTTAAAGCATTAACTGGAAAGCTAGATAATAAAAGTTTCAGAAAGATGGCTTGGCTGTTTAGGAGTGGCTACTCAAAACCATCACGGTCTAGGCAGGCGAAATATTTCAGGGTCACATTGTTTTCTCGGCCTGCTGTAGCAGTGACCCTCTGCTGACTCATCCCTCTCATTTTTCCTGACTGGACTTCCAGTATCTCAGCATTCAGAGGAACAAGCATCACATAAGCAAGCGGCAACAAAACTCGCATTGTACCCCCGACCCCCCCACCCCACCCTTCACTTTATTTCTCTCCTACTTCCTCCTCCTCCCTTTCTCTTATTCCCTTCTTCAACTTTCTCACCCTCCCACCAAAGGCCTCGAGGGTGTCAGCGGATCACAGAGGCTTTTGTTTCCATCCTCCTCTCTTTTGTTTCTCCTCTCTCTGCCGCGTTCTCTCTCTGTCCACCCCTCTGAGCGATTTATGTGAAGGCTGGAAGCAGCTCAGTGCCGTTGGGCTGATGGATTGAGTCATGACTGCGAGACAGACAGCTGAAAATGACGATACACAAGCCCTGAGCAGAGTACGCTCATCTCCAAGGGTGTAATTATGATGTGAGTAAGAGTTTTGAGAAGAAACCGCTCTAAAACGTCTTTGTCCACGTTTCACTTGCAAGTTTAGAGTCGGCCGCAGATAGATACGTGGTACCTGGAGTAGGATGAACAGCCCTTTGGTAGAAAAACTGGAATCAAAAGTTTATGTTTGTGTTGCTGTTTTGATTCCAGATTTTCTTTACAGTGTATATCTGAGTTTGTAATTATACATACATATACATATACATATACATATATATACATATATATATATATATATATATATATATATATATATATATATACATACATACATACATACATACACACACACACATACACACAAATATTTTTATTATTTTATTTTATTTTTCCCCCCCAAAATACTGCAAAAAAGGACTACAGTAAAAACCTCACTGTAAAAGTTACTTCATGTATAGTGAAAAATTGTACATGGTTTATCATTGCATTATATGGCATTTTACCATAAAATAATGTAAAATGTATGGATTTTAGAAGTAAAAACTACAACCAGAGACATAGAATTTCTTGCATGAGACAAAACACATTATTTTAGGTAAATAATTGTTTAATTTTATTATCGGTAATGTACATTGGGGTTTGTCATATTGCATTTTATGTCATTTAGTTAATATTTGCTGTATTATTTAGCTGTATACATAATCAATATTTTGTATTTTCTCTTGATAGCTTATTTCAATTAGAGGAACAATTACTTGGACCGAATGACCTTAGTCATTCCTTAGAGTATATTTAAACTGATTAAAGCAGCAAGCAAAAAAAATATAAATAAATAAATAAAAATCCTCAGTTTCTATCAATTTTCATTTATATGCAATTAAGGAGTTAAACAGCAACATGCGAAAGATTATGCTAATGAATCACTGAATCAGAATTTTGAATTGATTCAAACCGATAGTTTGAACTTAGTCATGAAACTGATGAACTTGTCAACTCTAATACTGTTCTTGCTATTGGAGTTAAAACTTCACAATGCAAAAATTATATGCAAATTAATATACCTACAATGACATGCCTAACTGCATTTACACATCTGCATTCTTTTCAAAAGTTTACACCCCTGGCTCTTAATGCATAGTTTTTCCTTCTGAAGCATCAGTGAGCATTTGAACTTGCTGTAATAGGTCCTTTAGATGTCCTCAGTGTGAAAAGACGAATTTTAAAATCATACAGCCATTGTTGGAAAGGGTTTAAATAAACAAAAATGCTGATATTGCCAGCAAATCATCTAAAATATCTGCCCTCCCAAGTGGAGGACCAACTTCTGATTACCTCTTACTCACTTTCTCCCAAATGTACATTTACACACATATTTTCTCAACAACCCCTCCACAAATGCATTTTAAGCCAAAAATACTTTCCCTATCACAGCTAAGCACAGTATCAAACACAAACACACATGCAACCCACATAAGTGTTAGTAAATTCATGTGAAGGTCATGACTCATTTGGCACTGCACCGTCTCCGTCTGACAGCTTTTGTGAAATGACCATCTGCAAGAACAAAGTGGTACATTGACGCTTATATAATGCACACAGTTTGTGCCTTAAACACAACCCAGGGCAAATACAAATTGCAAAATCAGACAACCGCATGCCTTTCATTCAGATATGCAAACACCATCACTACCTCTCAGGTAACGCTGGCAATCGCTCTTACGTAACATCAACAAAACTCTGCTCTGATGCGGCAAGACAAGATTTTACAGGTCAATGCAAATCTACTGTATATGTGATTAACATAAAGAACAAATATACATGTAAAATCGAAACAGAGGCCTTAGACAAATATGAAGTATACATAAATGCTGCCAGCTGCTATATCTGGGTCACACATCACCTGTAGTCCAGGCTAATGTTTCTACTAATGTACTACAGTTAATACTTGTAACCAGAGCTGCAAAACAATTAGTCGCAATTAATCGATTCAAAACAAAGGTTTGTATTTGCATTAGGGCTGTCAAATGATTAATTGCGATTAATCGCATACAAAATAAAAGTTTGAGTTTTCCTAATATATATATGTGTGTACTGTGTGTAATTATTATGTATATGTAAATACAAACATTCATGTATATATTTAAGAAATATTTACAAGTATATGTTTATTTATATTTTTATATAGTTTATATATAAATAAAAATATTTTGTACATAACATATTTCTCCTAAATATATACATTAATTTGTGTGTGTTTATATATACATAATAATTACACACTCATATATTAGGCAAACTCAAACTTCTATTTAGTATGCGATTAATCACAATTAATTGTTTGACAGCCCTAGTTTGCATACTATATGTGTGTGTAGTGTGCATATTTATTATGTATATATAAACATATACACATACACATACACATATATATTAACGAGAAATGTGTTAGGTTTATATGTAAAATATTTATATTTACATATAATATAAAATTATAAAGTGTTTACATTTTTTTTAATACATACATATATCTGTGTATTTATATATACATAATAAAAATACACACACACACACACTAGTTTGCAAACATCAACTTATTTTGAATCGATTAATCACGAAATTACACTTGGGTCCAAACGTCTAAAACTATTTTTTTTTTTTTTTTGAAAGAACTTAATGGTTTTATCAAAAGTGACAGTAAAAGCATTTAAAATGTTACAAAAGATTTCTAAATTAAAACTTTATATTCAAAGTATCCTGAAAAAGTGTATTACAGTTTCCACAAAAATATTAACCATCACAATTATTATCAACATAATTTTTTTATGATCATGTGACACTATAAAAAAATAGAAAACTATATATATATATATATATATATATATATATATATATATATATATATATATATATATATATATATATATAGAAAGCATTTATTTTAAATGTACAATATTATAAACAATATTATTGTTTTTTATGTATATGTGATCAAATAAATTCAACCTTGGTGAACAGAAGAGACTTATTTAAAAAACAATTAATTCTGTTTCTAGTGAAACATTAAACTGCCAATGAACACAATTCTCAGTTTAATAATTAACAGTCAGCAAGATGCCTTAGCATTTGTTTTTTCCTTGTTACTTTAATAACAGCAGAACTTAAACAGCATGCACTAAGTTTGTGCAAAACCTTCTGATCATGTTCTCTGAACATGATTTGAGAATAATCCAAAGTCTTTAGCTTAAATAAAAAAGTTCACATAATCAATATCACAAATTTGCCTGCTTTATTAGTGACCTAGAAATAGCACAGAATCTTAAATATTTCATATTCACTTGAACACTGTTCAATTCCACGTTTAAAAATCTGAATCCCTGAATTCCAGACTTCTAGATCTTACTGTACAAGCCATGCATCACAATCAAATCAAAGCCGTAAAAGCCACTGCAATCTGCATCAGCACGGATTTCACTTAAATCTTCTGCACCACTTCAATGATTCACTCACATGTGGTAGATCTGCCTCTGTGTGACGAATGCATTATCCACAAAGTACGGTAGCATCTTCAGCACAACTTCCTGACAGGAGTCCACAACCAGATGCATCCTGCTGCTGGCTGCAGGGAAATCTCCCTTGCCCCGGTCTGCAGCAGCACGCTTCGGTCAGCTCTCCAGTTGCCTACGACAGAGGGAGCAAAACAGTACGCAGAGGAGAGGAGGAGCACGTCTGCAGCCCCTACCTCGGTCTGACGCTGACTGAGAGTGTGTGAGCGAGTTCCTACTGACGCACTCCCCTCTCTTTCTCTCTCTCTCTCGCTCTGTGTGTCGGTAAATAGAGAGAGGAGGAAAAACCTGTTCCCTTCTTTGCAGTTACACAGGAAGGGAAGGCACTGTGTGTGCGCATGAGATCTCTCCACTGAAATTAGAGCACTCCAAACAGCTCTGACACTGCAAGAAGCCCAGCAGGCCACTGAAATCCTGGTGTGTCTCTTGGAGAAATAAAACAGCTTAATTCCAGCAAATCTGACAGAAATGACAAAGAGGGGAAAAGCAGTAAAAGATCCCAGCAGAAAAAAACAGAAGCTTGTTCTGTCTCCTGAAGACAATCCCTGAGACAAAAAACACAGGTTACTAACAGCTGGAACAAATGTGTTTGACCTTCTTAGCTGGCCTTTATTGCTCACCACACCCTAAAATTATCTGTCCCAGAGTCCTCTGTGTGCCATCCTCGCATGGGCAACAGTGCTGCTGTCGGACAACACAAGGAAGAAAAATCTCATTAGGAGCAGAGACGGGGGATAAGCTCCCCCCTTGAGTGTCCTAAGTAGACTGCAGTAAGTGCAGAGACTGGCTGACTGTCTGTACTCCACTATCTGCCTGTCAACACTGCGGCTTGACTGAGAAGGACAGAGTACTGGGTCTCTCTCTCTCTCTCACACACACACACACACACACACACAAATGAAGAAGAGGGTCGACTCTTTTTGTCTAAAAGCCGATAAAACAGGACAAAGAGTAAACAGACACCAAGGAACAGAAATAGCCAGGGGGATCTACAAAAAAGGGGGAGGGGGAGATATTTAAGAAGAAGGAAGGAAGGATGAACAGAAAGGAAGATGAAGAGAGCCGTCTAAAATAACTAAAGAAGCTGAGTGAATGGGACTTACTGAAGGGCATTTGGAATTTTTTTGCTTTCTAGATCAGCAAGATCAAAACGACCAAACAAAAACAGAAAACAAACAAAACGCTGCCAGGTTACACTGTTTAAAGAAATGTTCTGGGTTCAATACAAGTGGTATGCAGAAAACCATGTGCACAGTAATGAACTTGTAATGGAAGCCTATGGGGCAAGGAATTTTGAAGGGAACAGAGCAGAAAACAGAGCACAATATTTTTTGCCACATAAACTTGGAAAACCTCTCCCTCATGTCATTCCAAACCCGTAAGACTTTTGTTCATCTTTTGAACACAAATTAAGATATTTTTGATGAAATCTGAGACTGACCCTGACCCTGCAATGATACTACCATGTTCATGACCCAGAAAGGTTGTAAGGACATCATTAAAATAGTCCATGTAACATCACTGGTTCAAACGTAATGTTATGAAGCTACGAGAATACTTTTTGTGCGCAAAAATAACTTCTTCTTTGAAGTTAAACAATGTTCTGAAAATTTAACAAAGGCCTTACGGGTTTGGAGTGGCATGAGGATGACTAATTAATGACGGAAGTTTCATTTTTGGGTGAACTAACTGTAAACGGTAAATCGTTTGTTTCTTAAGTAAATTTATCATGTTTAGGACCCTATGAAATCGGTTTTATTTTTTCCCCAAATTCTGTTTTATTCCGTTTTTTTCCATTTTCAATTTTTTATTTGAAATCCTTTTTCAATCCTTTTAATTTTTCTAGACTCTGTTTTAATGGTTAAAAAAAAAAAATTAAAAAGCATTCATTGAAATCATGAAACACACACAATTTAACAGCAATATAAAAGTTTAACAATTTATTTAATTATTTTTTAAATTCAGTTTTATTTTTTTAACCAAATTCTGTGTTTTCCATTCAATAATCAAAAGCATTTTTTCTCAGAAATACAGTTTTCTGGTGATAAATATTCCTTAAAAATACTGTTTTAAGAATAATTTTATTAGTAGTAATCGTACTATCACTACATTAAGTAATACACTTCTGTCACAGTTTCTTCAGGTTACACCAGACCTTTATTTAGATGGGTTGCTTTCAAGACTCACGACAAAAGTTTTCCTCAAAAGAAATGGTAAAATGCTCATGAAGTGACTCTTAGAGCATTAGAGATAATTACTAAAGATTATGTTTATGTGTTCATGTACTCATATATTGAGGGCAGAGGCTGAAAACACAGCAAGCATCAAGCGCTTCAGTATGTGTGCAGTAAACAAAACTGCACATCTGGGCCATTCATTCAAACAAAGACACGCAGAACATGCAGGATTCACATTTAAATTGTTTTTTTGTGGCTTAATATGCACTGACACTAGTCCATATCCCGTTTTGATTTAAATGTACTGACATACTTTCGATTTATCCTTTCCTAAATTCCGTGACATTCTGCGTTAACAGAAAATAAAATTTTTATGGATTCCGTGATTCCATCTGCGTTTTCTGCATCGCGGAAATCATGGGGCCCTACATGTTATAAGGATATTTTACTGAAAAAAATAATAAATAAATAAATACTCATTAAGAAAATTATTTTTGCAGTATAGTTATTTGTTTGTAACAGAATTCTTGTGGAGATTTCAACTTGTTTGTTCAATGTAAAAAATGAGAAAAAAAACTGTCTTGCATTTAGCCTGGAATATTTATTGGTTAGGTCACAAGATTGGGTTGATATGATCATTTTAAATTTAGAACAACTCCTTATCGATATGAGCATAAAATCTTTCTTACCCTGGAACGAATTACCACCAACAAACATTCTGTGGAACTACTCTGATAACAATCAAACATAGTTTTTCCAAATATCACTTCTGCTTCTTTATTCTTTTCTCAAATTAAGTGCACTTCCTGTACGGTTTATTAAACAGTAGTTCTGTTGAGCTAAAACATCCCCTTCATCCTAACAAAGTGCCCTAACAGATTCCAGCAGATGGCCATGTGCTGCTCGACCAGACATTCTTCTGTCTCTGGCATATGTGCTACTGTAATATATATACGACAGGTGTGAGTGTTTAAATACATTCATGATGTATATCCTAGAGCGCTTAGCCTTACTTGCTCACGCTTTAACACGCCAAGTCATGAAGCACATGACTACACTTATGGAGCTTCCCATGTGACTCAGCATAACCATGGCAACGCTATCAGGCAAACTCCAGAACACCTGACAGGTGTCCCGATTCAGGACGTCTGCATGTGGAGCTTTAAGCAGATCAGGCATGTGCGTGTGTGTGTGTGTATCATAAAGTGTGTGTTCACTGGATTAATCCAGTGTGCTGAGACTGCACTGGTACACAAAAGTGCCACAGTCGCTTTTCTGCACACACAGACACAAAAAGATTAAAAGCTTCTTTTCTGAGAGCAGATGTTACATAACATTTCCATTATGTATTTGCCGAGCAACGAAGGAAAAACGAGGGACAAAAAGAGGGAAAGGGCAAATGGCGCACCAATCTTTTCTCAGGTGTCAAGGCGAGAATGATGAATTGCATATGACATCAGTGTTCTCCAATCTATTGGCTACATGCCTGTATTTGCACCACCTTCTTATTAATCATAGGAATTGCCACATACACTGGCCTGAGTCCGAATGATGTTGAAAAAACTCTCACATTTATGCAATATGATGCAAATTTTGTACACTTGCAGTAGAACATGTGATTCTAAGAAAAGAGCAATGTTATTGTTATTTTAAAAGAATAGTTTACCCAAAAATGATCATTTGCTGAAAATTTACTCAGCCTCAGGTCATCCAAGACATTCAAGGTTTGTTTTCTCATCTGAACAGATTTGTTGAAATTCAGAATTACGTTTACTGCAGAGGATCCACTGAATGCAAACAAGTGAGGTAATGTTACGTTTCTCCATATCTGTTTAGATGAAGACACAAACACATCAACAACTTGGAAGGCCTGAGGGTGAGAACATTTCATTTTTGGGTGAACTACTCCTGTCACATACAGCAAAAGATTTGAGAATGCTTGTTTTTAGCGAGCAAAATGAAATAAAAGGTCATGCTGTTGAATTAAATTGCCGTATACAACATATTTTCTAAAAAAAAAAATGTACCAATCATTTCACTAGATATGACTCTTACTCCTCAGCTGAGATCGTGTAGAGCCTTTTGAAACTGCAATTTGGACCTTCAGTCCTGTTGATCCCCATTGAAGTCCACTATATGGAAAAAATACTGGAATGTTTTCCTCGAAAACCTTAATTTTTTTTCTAATGAAGAAAGAAAGACATGAACATCTTGGATGACATGAAGGTGAGTAAATTACCAGGAAATTTTAATTTAGGAATGAACTAATTTTTTAAAGGGGTCATCGGATGCCCATGTAAAATCTCACGACAAATTGGCAACTATTTTTGCGATTTTAAAGCTGTCAAATTTTGTAAGTTTTAACACTAAATTTAAACGATAAATACCGTTTTGGCGCACTTAATGTGACGTAAAATGTAGTGCTTCCGTTAACGCCAGAGCCATTGAAAAACTGAGCTGCAACAGGCTTTGATCTCGCCGGCGTCGCCACCACGCGGTCACATGATTTACGAAGCTCTACAAACAAACCAGCATTGACAGTACATCTGAATGTGTTTAAGTAAGATAGAGAAGACAGCTTCACTATACAGGTATTTGCAGCAATTTTCGTAAACATTACAGCATATTATGCACTGATTTTTACGTAAATGACATTTACAGTATAATTTTATTTTGGAGAGTGATGGAGAGGCTACCCTTATGAAAATTGAACATGGTTTTACTACAAAAAAAAATATATTTGCTACTATAGTTAAACCATTGTAACCACAAATTAACCATGGTCTTGCTACACTAATCATAGTTTAACCATGGTATTTGTAGTAAAACTATGGTTATACAAATGGTAATCAATGCACCAAAAAACATGGTTACTACACTTTTACTATAATAACACCATGGTTCATTTTCGTAAGGGTTAATATGGTTGTCTTGTATTTAACCCTAAGGTATTGCTTACTTATAATGTGACCATACAGCTTAACTATTTTTCAGTTAAATAAATGTATTTTAGAAATCTATATTTTAGTTCAATAATTTTTAATATTTTAAGGAGATCATTTAGTTCTAAATACTATTTGTCCAATAATTATGGTCCATTAATGACTTAAAATATATATATACACATTATTTTATATTTCTATTACATATACTACAATTAGTGTAGTATTTAAGGTTAAATAGATAAAAGGGTTCCAATGCAAAGAGGCAAATTAGAGTCATTTTGTGGTTGGAAAAAAAAAATCATATTCATTTGTAATACCATGGTTTACCCACTAGGTACCTGTATGGCTCTTTACTAAATATATGTATCTAGAATATTGCAGGGCATACCTGCTTACTTATTTTTTAAGTTTTTCATTTAAATAAATATTTAGAAATGATTAAACACTATATTTTTAAATGTGAAATTTAAAAAGTTAATAACTTACATCCTTCTTTAATGATACTCGTAATAAGTACACACAATGAATGCAAGCAAATACTGAATTTAAACCAAGTTTAAAACGGTGCTAAAAAAAAAGCATTCAGCTGCATTTTTATCTGTATAGTATATACATATAAATAGACACGGAATCGAGATTGCCACCACCCGCCCCCCAAACCAACCCAACCCCCCACGCCAAAACCAAAAAAATAAAAAAATCTCACTCCAAGCTGAAATTAAAAGTTGGCAACCCTGGTTTACTTTAGCCGCGTTCAGCCAATAAACATGCTAACTAGCACATTATTAGGAAAGGCGATCGCAAAGTTTCATAAAAAAACCCTTATACTCACTTCTGCTGTAAGTGAAGCTGGATCACAAATGATTTGCGTGAACATAGACGGATATATGTATATCGGGAAGCGCATTCCATTCACAAACAAACCTAATCCACTGCATCCTTAGCGGCTCAGATGTCAGGAGTAAATGACGACCATTATGTTCATTATTACATTCAGCAACACAACACCTCAACTGCTCAATCGGAGATATTCTTGTCTAATTTACATCCCTGCTCCGGCATCAAAACATGGAGGTCTGACTGTTACAGCTGATCTGAGGTAAGACGCTCATGTCAATCAACTATCGCGGGAGCCGCCTCTGTGGGTGTGACGTCACAACGACAGGCATCTGAGAATGGCTCGATTTGAAAAAGGGAATATTATTTTTACAGATTAATTTAAAACCACTGCATGGATTTTTATCATTATAGGGTAGATGTGTACATACACTGCCAACACACATTAATGTTCAAACATCATGTAAAAGTAAACTTAGCATCGATGACCCCTTCAATATTTTCTCACAGCCAGACAAGCAAAACAGCTTGGTTTAAGATGTTTTGATCAGCATCATTGGCTGAAATAGCACTTTAATACCCTCTGAAGACTAAACAAAACCCACAAAACAAAAACCAGAGACATCTCATCCATTAAAACTTATGTTCAAAATTAGAGCACCAAGATCAACTCTAAATCATTTATATTTATATATTTATATATATATATATATATATATATATATATATATATATATATATATATATATATATATATATATATTTATTTATTATTTTTTTTAATATTGCAACATTTTAACTTGCATCATGTTACCTAACAGATCAGAGACATCCACACACACCCAAATACTCAAACCCTGATATGCACTACAAACTACACCCAAACATAAACACAGATTGCTGTGCTTGGCTGCTCCTGCCTCTGTGTCTGTTTGGTGAAATCACCAGCTGGCTCAGTGCTGTGCCACCTGGTTGATTTCACGGGAAAGTCTTTGGCCGGTTCAGCAGGCATTCCTGTGTACATCTCGCAAAGGGTAAGATTAGGGTCACAGCTATTAGAGGGGTCCTGTCTACGATAAGGGTAAAATTTGGAGGGGCTCCTCTGTTAAGCCCATTTATTCATCCATCCAGATACCACAAAAGACATTCTTATCCAGCTATGCCTGTTTCAAAATGCTTGAAGGGATAGATCACAGTAGGGCTGCACAACTTGGGAAAACTAAGATTAAGCGAAGGAGAAGAATTGTTGAATAAAGCTGTTATTTGTATTTTCTTTGCACACAAAAAGTATTCTCGTAGCTTCATAAAATTACAGTTGAACCACTGATGTCACAGGGACTATTTTGTCTATGTTCTTGGTACCTTTCTGAGCCTTGAACGTGGACCCTCACGGTCTATGTAGGCTCAGAGAGCGCTCAGATTTCATCAAAAATATTTTAATTTGTGTTCTGAAGGCGAACGAAGGTCTGACATATGTGGAACGACATGAGGGTGAGTAATTAATGACAGAATTTTAATTTTTTGGGTGAACTATCCCTTTAAATATATATGCGTCACGATATGACCATAAAACCACAGTAAATACAAACAAAACATGTTCTCATTTGCCTGAACGTGCTATATATCTGCATTATAAATATTCAAAGCCATGGCATTCATCAGCCCTTTCCACAGAGTTCACACTAAACCACAAACTACACATAACAGCATTGTAGCTTCTGCCACAACACATACTTCCACAAGATTTCAGGAAAATACAAGATAAGTCTTAGGTAAGAGAAAAGGAATTTGTCAGGTTCATGATGAGTGTTACTTAAGGAATCAATGAGCTCAGGCAATAGGACAGGTCTTTACTTGAGTGCACAAACAAATCAAACATCAAATACTAGAAGTCTGTCACATTCTAATAATTGCACAACAATGATTGTAACACGTTGAAATGCTCAGTACAGGACATTTTTAACAAATAACAACTAGTAGTTTGTATCTTTAGAACAGTAGCTAGCTCAGGCTCTAGACTGTTTCAGTTCCTACATGTTTTATTGTCTAAAATGGCTGTTTAAGTGTTCCGTTTTGCTGATGCTGCTGCTCTTGCATTATGTTTTTTTTTTTTTTAGCTCCATGCATCTGTTGCACTAGTGACTTTATCTTAACCTTGTTTTTCCTCATTAAAAGAGGATTTGTTTCACATGAGCCTCTAGGACATCCTGTTCCCAACACACACAACTTTTCATTTGGTTTTTCTACGCTCTGAATAATTCCATGAATGCATAGATTTTTAGAATAAAGGTTGAACATTAGTTCAACCTTTATTCTAAAAATTAGTTCAACCTTGCTGATAATTTTCTGACCCTCGTGCATCAAAAATGATGAGTTTGTTTCTTCATTAGAACAGATTTGGAGAAATTAAGCATCACTTTCTCGCCAGTGGATCCTCTGCAGTGAATGGGTGCCGTCAAAATGAGAGTCCAAACAGCTAATAAAAACACCACAATAATCTGCAAGTAATCCACACAACTCTAATCTAAAAATTAAGGTAATGGTCACATGACATGCAGGTAGACAAATAAAAAAATATAATCTTTATATTTTATTGAATATTTTTATAGTTACATGACATGCAGGTAGACATAAAAAATATATTTTTTATATTTTATTGAATATTTTAATTTTTATTTCAATTTTTTATTTTTATTGTTTTGACTGTTTTCATTTTAAAAAAAACATTATATACATTTTTCATTAGAATTTCCTGCAGTTCTTTTAGGGATTTGCAAACGTTAGTATGGGAAAATTGCATTAGATAAATATCTCAAAACAAGTGGTGCTAAATGATGAGCTTTTCTCAGAACAGAACTTTACTTTCTTAGTTACTTTTTGCAATGACTTTTAACCAAGTGACCTCAAAGTGATTTTGCGATGACTTTCATTTATTTTAATGTGTAGCTCCAGTGCTCGCCACTTTTTGGGTTCACTGTATGTTCTCTCTGATTGGTATTTGAAAGAAACTGTTTGGTTAAGAAGTGCTGAGAGACTAAAGTCTTATCTATGAGTCACAGGAAGATACAGAAATCAGACACAGCCTCCATTGTGTTTGCAATCGCTAACGCTGGAATCTCAGAGTCCTTTTCTCATATCCTGTTTTTACAGAAACACTAAGCACTGAACCAATCACAGGGCAAACAGAGCGAGAAAGAGACTGAGACCAAGACCGAGATGGACAGAAAGTACTAAAAGCACTTAAAATGCGCTGAGGGAACAACTGCTCTTTCGCTTATCAGATGACCTTATGTAGGTCACACACACCACATGTGCTTACATCCAGCAGAAAACAGACAGACGGCATTAGTGGGTTCATTTAGGTACATAACTGGCACAGTAGCTCCTCCACTCCCTTTTCTAAGCTTGATCAAAATAAAAAACGATCCGTTTCCTTTTACACTTGAACAAAGTACTTATTATCTTTGTGTTCACACGTTCTGGGGATTAGGTTTTTTGAATGCGCTTCTTACTAGCGATTCATTCACAGGTACTTTTCCTAAAAGCACAAAATAAACAAGTCATTGTAGTACCTTTTACCTTTTTAGTACCCTGTAATTTAAACAAAAAAATATTTTAATGTAGGACAAAAATTGCTATCGAGTTTGCAGTCAACACAAGAGTTATTTCCTGAGCAATGTGACCTTTGAGGATGTCATGTGACCTTTAGAATGACAAATCTTCCTCTGTACACATCCTCTTCCTTTAGCTCCTCAATCTGTACTGTACATTAGAATTCCAACTATCCTCATGAGTTATTTGACCTTGTTTGGCCAATACCTAGATGGCCAAACACTGAAATACAGAGCTCAGTGAGTTTCACAAAGTACTGCACATCAGCGAACAACTTGTCTCTTAAGAACTTTACTTCCACCCTAAGACCTAGATTCAAAGTTTGAAAGCACTGGGACATCAGTCCTATCCCAGCAGACACAAGGCCTAGTTTAATATGTCCTCTAAAAGATGTGCTGAATGAGAAAATGCTAAATCTAAAAACAGTCTGGACAAATGTCCTCCCTACTTCAAAAACCTTTGGCCTCACTAAACACTAAGTAAACTTAGTTGTGACTGTAAAGTTATATATATTGCATTCATTCTTGCATCAACATGTTTTAAATTTGTGCATTGATCCAAGTAATTTTGTATAGATCAGTTAAAGTCCACGTCCAGAAAAAAAAAAATCCTGATAATTTACTCACCCCCATGTCATCCAAGATGTTCATGTCTTTCTCTATTAAGTTGAAAAGAAATTAAGGTTTTTGAGGAAAACATTCCAGGATTTTTATCCATATAGTGGACTTCAATGGGATCAAAATACAAATTCATATACTTTTTAACCACAAATGCTAGTCTTGCACTAGCTCTGCAATGCACGTGCATCTTCACGCATTACGTAATTATGTTGGAAAGGTCACACACTGTTAGTTTGGTTTCGGTTCAAAAAGGTAGGGTAGGGTGATAAACTCTCATTTTCTCCTCTAACTTCAAAATCATCAAATGTTTTACCTTTTTTTTTGTAAAAGGCATTCGACTTTTTTGGCATGTTTGATTTGTAAACACTTTGTAAATGCCACTGGGTGCAAGATAAGCATTTGTGGTTAAAAAAGTATATCATTTTTTATTTATTTATTTATTTTTTGAAAATAAGAACCTTACTCCTAGACTGGGATTGTGTAGAGCCCTTTGAAGCTGCACTGAAACTGCAATTTGGACCTTCAAACCAAGTCCACTATACAGAGAAAAATTCTGGAATGTTTTCCTCAAAAATCTTAATTTCTTTTCGAATGAAGAAAGAAAGACAATCATTTATTCTGAGTGAATCAGTGAATATTAATTTAAAGCTAATTTAAAGCTAAAAAATTTCTACTACCAGCATCACTAAAAAATATAGAAAAATAATGATTTTCCAAACATATTAAACATCTGTCGTTGGTCAAAAAACAGGTTTAAAAAAATATTTTAACATCAAAAAATGCACATAAATGTTGATGTGAAAAATGTGAAATGTGAAAAAGCATGTCAAATATGTCCAAGTCCAAGACCAACATCAGAGCTACACGCCAAATTAAATTTAATTGAAATGCATGAGAAATATTTTAAACTGTTCTGCAGTTTCTCTTTTTTTGTGTGCTTGATGCAGTTTCAATCATGATTTAATGACGATGCATCACAAAGTATTGAATCAACATAAATCTGAGCGAAATGGTTGCAAACGCAACAAAAAAAAATAAAAATAAATAAATCACAAACCTTCCCCAAACTTGCTTGTGACATTGAATAAAACTGATTCTGTAATTTGGCAACTAAAAACAAAACCCCAGGCTCATTATTAGTTTCCCTGTGACAACATCTGCACAATGATATTGCATTGCATTTAGCATGTTTCACGCCATTTTTTAAAGTGAAATGTCTAGTGTGTGGCGCTAAAAGTAAATGTACCACCTACACTAAATCTAACCAACATGTTAACAAAAGCAAACATGAGATAAAAACACATTCGTGACCCTGGACCACAAAACATACAGGTCATTTCAATGAAACTGAGATTTATACATCAACTGAAAGCTGAATAAATAAGCTTTTTGATGTATTGTTTGTTAGGATAGGACAATATTTGGCAGACATACAATTATTTGAAAATCTAGAATCTGAGGGTACAAAAAAAAAAAAATCTAAATATTGAGAAAATCGCCTTTGAAGTTGTCCAAATGAAGTTCTTAGCAATGCATATTACTAATCAAAAATTAAGTTTAGATATATTTACAGTAGGAAATTTACAAAATCTATTCATGAAACATGGTCTTAACATCCTAATGATTTTTGGCATAAAAGAAAAATCAATCATTTTGACCCATACAATGTATTTTTGGCTATTGCTACAAATATACTCATGCTACTTAGGACTGGTTTTGTGGTCCTCGGTCACATTTGTTCAAGCAATCACACCATTTGAGTTTGCTTACAAGTCTTTGTGACAGGTGAACAAATTTACTACATCCAAAAAGCCATACATGGCTGGTTATGTGACGCACATGGAAAAAAGGGACTGTGCGAAAATAAACATTTGTTATTCGATAATCTGTTTGAAGAAATAAAAGTTGTTTTACTGACACTAGTGGTCATTTCAGCTGGAAACTGCAGTGAATTGTATGTAAAGGTACATTTTTGGAGCTGCGAAAATGTAGATAAAGTCATGTTTTCCTAAAGAAGTTGAAAAACAGTCCGTTTGGCTCCTAAAGTTTACATTTTAGAATCCAATGGCTCCCTATTCATTTAGTCTGAAGCCCTGCAGAAGGTAGCTGGCAATACCCAACTCTACTAAACTCCATTTCATCCGTCTGCCCACTACAGTCATTAAATTACAAGGAACCAGATAGCTCTAATAAGACACATATTCATTAGGAACGATACAGTGTCTGATATCGTAGGGAAAGCCAGCAAGACGTTTGCTCAAATTAAACCCACTTGATCTCACTTCAGTCGAAGAGGAACTGAAACTGTAATAAAAACCCTCTGTGGTGTTAGAGCTGCCGTGAAAGCAGTGATCAGACGCCAGGGCTCAGATATCTTTGATTATACATGTTAGAACAGTGGAGAAGAACCATCTTGCAAACTACAGGGTGCAATGAAGACTCCTCCAAGAATGGAACTGACAGACTCTTCATCATCTGCTTCTGACAGATTGGACCTTGAGAACACAAACACACACACAAATGCAGAAAGACTTGGATTTAAAAGTAAACTGTTACCTCTGATTAAGCCGGCGTTCATCGTCACTTCCAAAGTCCTGGAAAATGGAAAAGACAGTGTGAGGGAAACAGAAGTTAGTCATCTGAAACAATAGATCACTAAGACATGACCACGCTGTTCTATTTTAATTTTATTGCTCTGAGCCTTGAAATAAAAAATAGAGCAGGATGTAGGATCTTCTGATGTAATAAATCTAATTACGTCTTCACGCATCTTCTACCTAAACCAAATTATAAGTTATAAATTCAACATCTGCTGTGAAAATGTCAGCAGAGTTCTGGAATAAAGTAATGGAGAGGCCAGAATCTGGCCTTAGGCCTCGGAACTTTTCCAAATTCCACAACCTCACCCGACTCAAACCCAGCGCAACGCACAACAATCTGGCCTAAACATGGTTCTTTCCCCCCACATGATCTCTCTCGCTCTCTTTCTCTGCTAAATGTGTAACCTTTAAGCACAATACAAGACCTATGTGTCCTAAATAACAAAAAAGCTTTGATATATCACTATTCACAGCAGCGTAATATGACAAAGAAGAAATGTTCTCTCAAAGCTGAAACGCAAAGAATGGGGCCTCTCCTTAAGATAAGGTTTCATCATAACAAAGAGTGTTTTTAAAATAGTGCTTCACTGTATGTGAACGTGACGGCCCTGCTTATTAGGTTACTGATAGTGGTATGTAGCACTGAATGAAGGCCGGGGAGTGTGCCACGGTCAGATGTGACAGATGCCTGAAGGCGAAGAAACCGTGTCAGGGGAATCCAGGGTTGCCAGGGTTTCTGTCACGTACCAAAATCTGTCCCTTCATGCAGAACCTGGGCTTATAAAACTTTATAAGCAGGGCAGAATGAGGAGTGGAAACAATGAGGTTTGCGAACAGAAACAGACGTTTTGGAGGCGTGGGGCTTCCCTGTGATTTTATAACATACTAAGTGGATGAACAGATTGATAGCACGGGGCGAAAGGTGGAAAATATGAAGGTAGAAGTCAATATGGTGCTGAGGATTTGAGTGAAACCAAATGTTCAAATAAATTTAAATTGCCTAAAAAAAGTAAAATACATACAAGAATGTTAATTAAAGGATTAGTTCACTTCCAAAATAAAAACTTCCTGATAATTTGCTCACCCCCGTGTCATTCAAGATGTTCATGTCTTTCCTTCTTCAGTCGAAAAGAAATTAAAGGAGTCCACTTCCAAAACAAAGATTCACATATAATGTACTCACACCCTTGTCATCCAAGATATTAATGTCTTTCTTTCTTCAGTTGTAAAGAAATTGTTTTTTTGAGGAAAACATTTCTGCATTTTTCTTCATATAATGGACTGGTATGGTGCCCCGATTTTGAACTTCCAAAAGCAGTTTAAATGCGGCTTCAAATGATCCCAAATGCAGTTGTAAACGATTCCAGCCGAGGAAGAAGGGTCTTATCTAGCAAAACCGATTGGTTATTTTCATAAAAAAAAAAAAATCTCTCTATGAACTCTGTGTATTCTGGTTAAAGACTGTTAGGGTATGGCGAAAAACTCCAAACGTATTTTTTTCAATCAACTTCAAAAATCATTTCAAAATCATCTTACATCACTGCAGAAGTACTGACCCAGTTTTTGCAATGTGAACATGCAAAGCAGATCAAACACCCTTAACAAAAAAGTTAAAACAGCGATATAGGATGATTTTGAAGTTGAGAGAGAACATGAGATGGGAGTTTTTCGACATACCCTAAGTGTCATGAACCAGAACAAAAACAGTCCAGGCAGGAGACGAGACAAGATGAGCGAGACAAGAGCAAGACAAGACAAGAGTTTTGGCATTAAAAAGTATATAAATTGTATTATTTTTATGAAAATAACCGATCGTTTCGCTAGATAAGACCCTTCTTCCTCTGCTGGGATCGTTGACAACCGCATTTGGGATTGTTTGAAGCTGCATTTAAACTGTATTTTGGAAGTTCAAAATCGGGGCACCATATCAGTCCATTATATGAAGAAAAATGCTGAAATATTTTCCTCAAAAAACAATTTCTTTACAACTGAAGAAAGAAAGACATGAACATTCTGGACAGTGTTGGGGGTAATGCATTACAAGTAAAGCAAGTTACATAATATTATTACTTTTTTCAAGTAACTAGTAAAGTAACGCATTACTTTTTATTTGACAAGAAAATATCTCATTTACTTTTTTCAAATAAGTAACGCCAGTTACTTTTCCCCCCATTTATTGATTAAAAGCTCTGCTTTCCCCATGTTGAGAGAAATCGGGAGTGAGATGTTAGTTCTAGAATAAATATAAACATGCATTAATTCATCTCACTCACAAAAAACAGATTCAGTCAAAATGAACAAAGACAGTAAAATTAAACTCAGAATATGATGCAAACCTGCAATAATTAAATATGTTAAATAATACAAATATGTATGTCTTTGCTGCCGACCTTCGATGATCCAATTCAACCATACTAATAAGCAAAAATTACTCAAGATAATCTACCATTTGTTTTCCTTTTTTATTGCTGAAGAGTTGATATTTTTTCTTTTGCGGTCTACTGTACAGACGTGAATTTACTTTTCTCAAAGCCTGAGGCTTTTGGTGTGAAAAGGCTTTCTTTTTATATTGAAAACAAAAAAGCAAGCCCTTCCCAGATTTAAAAAGTAACAAAAAAGTAAAGTAACGCATTACTTTCCATAAAAAGTAACTAAGTAACGTTTAGTTACTTTTTTAGGGAGTAACTCAGTATTGTAATGCATTGCTTTTAAAAGTAGCTTTCCCCAACACTGATCTTGGTGAGTAAATTATTTGTAAATTGTTGTTCTGGAAGTAGAGCTCTCCTTTAACGAGTTTTCGTTTTGCATCACTGTTTCTCATTACCTCTCTACCCGTCCTTTCTATCAGTCTATCCATCTCTCTCTCACTCTCTCTCTCTTTCTCTTTCTCATTCTCTGCATGAGATGACATCACTGCAGCTGCATGTTCCCCAGTCCTCATGTCTGAGGTTGTGATGTGAATTCTAAACAGTGTGTGTCCTCGCTAGCGTAGTGCATTACGTAATTTTTCTTAATGCCCGATCACACCATGAACAACAAAAATAATTATAACAACAACCACATTAGCATCCACACCAATGCACAATAACATTCTGTTTATTATAAGCATGTGCTACAGTTTTGTTCCAGTTTTTCCGTTTTAGATACTCAAGCTCTTTAAGGCAGGATGGATTCTGATTAGCTGTCTCTGTTTTTATCATTCATAAACTGGAACAAAATTGTTCTGCACATGTCTCCAATGTAATCATTTTTGTGTGGCATTACTATTATAGTTGTGATGTGGACTTTTAGGATTTTTACAACTATATCTTTATCGCTATTGTCAGTTATTGGCCATTGTGTAAACAGTCCTTTAGATTTAAGGGCAGGACATTTTGCATTATGGATGTGACATATAAATGCTTAGAGAATGTATGTGTTACGAGTGTACCGAACTGATCTGGTTATATTTTAATAAACTCTTGTTGATAGAGTCTAAACATCAGAAAAATATCAGTCTATGCACAAGTTTTCTATGTTAAAAAAGGGAAATAATCATGCGTTATGGATGTGACAAAAAACAGGCAAAAATAGGACACAGTTTTTTGAGAGACTACATACTTTGTACGATTTCTGCTAAATAAAATGCACAAACCAGATGCAATAATACCCAACAAATAGAGAATCAATGGCTCTTCACAGAACATTTTTATTTCATTTTGATGTGTCTATTTTTGAGGAATATGTACTGTTATGGATGTGACAAGCCTGAAAATAACACTTACCAGACTATGGAAAATCATGCACTAAAAAAAAAAAAAAAAAAAAAAGATTTAAAAACTTTAAAGGAGAACCATCAAATGTTGACATTTGTGCTATCAATGGTAAAAACTTTATTTTTTCATGGTAAGGTTGACCTTTGCATGGAATTACCCTATATATGTGACCCTGGACCATAAAACCTGTCATAAGGGTAAATTTTTTTCCTCCAATGTTATCATTTTTGTGTGGCTATTGTGTTACTATTATGGTTGTGATGTGGACTTTTAGGATTTTTACAACTATATCTTTATCGCTATTGTTAGTTAATGGACTATGTGTAAATAGTCCTTTAGATTTAACCACAATATGTGACCCTGGACACCATAAAACCAGTCATAAGCATCCATTTTTTGAGATTAATAAATAAGCTTTCCATTGATGTATGGTTTGTTAGGATAGGACAAAATTTGGCCGAGATACAACTATTTGAAAATCTGTAAAATGAAGGTGCAAACGTAAAGTTGTCCAAATTAAGTTCTTAGCAATGCATATTACTCATCAAAAATTGAGTTGATATATTTAGTAAATTTCCTACCGTAAATATCTTCATGGAACACGATCTTTACTGGCATAAAAGAAAAATTGATAATTTTGACCCGTACAATGTATTGTTGGCTATTGCTACAAATATATCCATGCTACTTATGACTGGTTTTGTGGTCCAGGGTCACATATAGACTTAAACGTTAAAGATCTAAACATAATCAGTTAGGTTTTAGTCGAACTAAGAAGCAAAAAGACAACATTTCCTAAAAGTTTCAAGAATATTAATAATCTGACCTTGGTATTGTTACAGAAACTCAATTAAAGTATAATTTATACTCTGAACTGTGTGTATATGATAATAATAACACTCAAATATCCAAAATTCATTATGTGTTAGTTAGTCTCATAGTACAGTATCCATCAGACCATGTCACTGTTCTTTGTGCTCTCCCATTTAAATCTGTAGATCTTGCGCCCCCTACTGGGTGTACCTAGTAAAATGGATTTCTAAGGCAACTGTGATGTCAAAGAAACTATTATGAAGGTGGGGTACTTTCATGGAGAGAAGACAATTAAAACCTACAAGAAAATTGCTTTTCACTTTCCAAAACCACCACCTGAGAATCACTAACAATGAAAAGCAATACAGCTCTCCTGGTGAGACTGGCTAAAAGGGTCTCGCTCCTACTGAAAAGGTAAAAACAGGAGGCCTTTCATCGCATGAGAGGAGCTTAGCTGTGCCAGGGCACAATGACTTAGATTTAAATTTCTGTCAAGCAGAAATGCAGGCCTTAGGGGGGAGACCTTTAACTTTCACACAAAGAACGGCAGCTCATAAAGAGCCACCTGTGTAACAAAATTTGAATGCCTGCAAATCTGCACCATACAGATATAGCAGCAATGATAATGAAAGTACAGCACGTGATAACACGCTAGGTGCATGTGTGGAAGCACAAATTAGGAACTGTGAGGAATAGGGAAGGCAATGTTTAGTATTTCTGTTGTTGGTTTCTTTGTACACACAATAGCTCATTACTGAAAAGCACCCAAGCTTTTAACAGTTCCCCTTGTAAAACAGCTTGACCAAATGAATGGAAACACACAGTCCAACACAATATCATGAACCAACTTCTCCCTGTACTACTACTGCTGCTACTACATACTGTACAATGACAGGAGCATGATATTTTAAATATAAATAAATATAAACAAAATGTAGTTGCATATAAACATCTTGCCATTTAAAAGTTAACTTTGTTGAAGTTTAGCTGGTTCTTTTTCATCTGACTAATAACAATTAAGTTGTGTCTGTATATAATATATAAAATGTGTGTGTTTTGTTTTGATGTACTTTCAATTAATATTTTTAAGTGAAATTACAATAAACATTAACAGTAGTGTGTATATAAAGTTTATAAACAGTCTCGAAAAATCTCAAGCAATGTTGTATAGAGATAATGGAAAGAAGAGAACACAGACGCTAATAACATTACAGATATCATTCAAAGTATACACACTTTAGATATATTTTAAGATACATTTTTAAGAACATGTGAACTTTTATTTTTTTGGTGATCCTGGACCACAAAACTAGTCTTAAGTAGCACAGGTGTATTTGTAGCAACAGCCAAAAATACACTGTATGGGAAAAAATATTGATTTTTCTTTGTATGCCAAAAATCGAAAGGATATTATGTAAAGATCATGTTGCATGAAGATATTTTGTAAATTTCCTGCCATAAATATATCAAACGTTGATTTTTGATTTAAAGTTGTCCAAATTAAGTTCTTAGCATTGCTTCATTTGGACAACTTTAAAGGCGATTTTCTCAATATTTTTATTTATTTTTTTATTTTTTTCACACTCAGATTCCAGACTTTCAAAGAGCAGATTAGTATCTCGACCAAATATTGTCCTATCCTAACAAACCGTATATAATCAATGGAAAGCTTATTTATCCAGCTTTCAGATGATGTACAAATCTCACAAAAGGGTCACAAACAACATAACATTTCTAAAACAAAGTACATAGTTTGTATTACTTTTATGTTTGTGCTTTGCAAAGCACCCTGACTCACTCAACTGTATGACAAGGCTGATCACGTGATGTCAACATTGCGGCGCCCATGAAGCGACGAAGCGCTCCAAACAAAATTGAAAAAAAAAAAAAAAAAAGTATTTTACGCACGGCTGATATGTCTTAAGTTTTTATTTTCTGTGGGTGTACATAATTTTTAATGATTTTTCCCAAAAATGTCATTCATTTATCTATATAGCGTTTTAGTAGAACATACTGAGTGCACCTTTAAGGCCTGGGATGTTATTATCCATCAATAATCCTTAGTTAAACCAGTCTGTACCAAACAAAACGGTGTTTTTGTGATTTGTTCACTAAAATCAGACATATTCTTTCGCAATCATTAAACCACAAATTGCAGGACAGCCTGGAAACAAGCCTGCTCAATAAAACACTATAGTCCTGCCCAACACTTCCTCTTGGCGACAGGATTCAACTCAAAAGCATCACATCTACACCTGAACTAAAAACACTGCCTGCCAGCCGAGATTAGGCACCATCACCAAACACACGAGATGAAGGCAAATAATCAAGTCAAGAATTATATTTATGCCATGTATTGTGCACAAAACGCCCAAAGGCGAATCATGTCATCTCACAACAGCAGACAGACGCAGTGACACAGCGTTCAATCCTCCATCAACCCTGATGGCATCCCGCTAGTTAGCTCTACAGCCTGAGCTGTATTAGCATTGGGCCTACGTGACTCAAATATATGGGTCCTGTTATGTTTTTATTAATAATTACATCATTACATCTTATCCCAGCGTGTTTATTTCCGCTTACCTCCCCCGCGTTGGTGGTGGCGGTGCTGGAAGTGGACGCCGCGCTGGGAGTGGGCGAGCGCTGCAGGGTTACCAGAGCCATGGATGGAAATCTCCCAGCACAACGGCCAGTCTATCTGTCACAAGCTAAACCGACTAGCGGATTTTCCCCTAGCAGCAGCGCCAGATATACGGGGATTGCGCTGTAACTCCACGCGTTTGAAGGGACCGCTGTTAAAAGACCATGGCTGAGCCGCAGTTTGGCGTTTTTTGTGTCGCTGATTCCGTTTTGACATGAGCTGGATGATGTTTTGGCTTCTCACTTCTCACTTACTGCCGCATGTGGCAGAAACTCGGACTACTGCTGCTACCTTCAGCTCATACAACCTATAGCGGTGCCTGCCTCTGTTGTGAACGAATCGGTGTTTTTGAATGAATCGTTTAAGTGAACGATTCAGTTCCATATTTTTCAATCACCGGGTCCCTCCCTTTCACAAAGACTGATTGTAGTGTAGACCAATAGAATTCGAGTATGGACTGTGTGGGCGCATCTCATTGGCTGGGCTTACTGAACAAACACGCCCTTCACTAAACGAGTCATTGTTTTGATTCTGGACGAGGCAGTTCGTTGGATATTTGAATGAACTGGGAGTCTAGTAGCCTACTTCCTGTATGTGGGAAAATAAGGATGTTACTGAAATTCGGTCTATTCAGGCTACCATTATTTTTTTATAGCTTGATAAAAGCTATGCCATACATTTGACAAAATGAATGTACAATGATAGATCTCCAACTGTAGAAAAAAAACGCCTAGGCTGTTTCTAGTGTATTTTTGATGATGTTCGTAAACGAATAATTACATCATTACGTCTCATTGATTCAGTAACTCCGGTGAGTCAATATCACACAAAAAACACTTGTCACTGGTCGCCACCTACTGGCGTATAGCTATAACACGCTTGGCCACTGAACTAATATGAATCTTTTTTTTACCGAACGGAGATTTGAGCTACTGAATCAACTGAACTGAATCAAAATACCCACTACTAATAAGTGTTTGGGAAAACTAGGCTAATTTTATTTGTCATTAGTGTTATTTGTGTAGTGTTGTTAATTACCAAATAAATCTTATGAAAATATTATTAAGATAAAAGAACATATTACTTATAATACTGACCAAACTCTTATGAATTCTTATGCCCTATGAATTAATTTATTTGTTCAAGTGTAATATTTAACAGATATCTTGAGGGGGCAAATAGAGACTGGTCCTAGTGTAACGTGGTGGACTTTACCCCATAATCAAAACTTTAAACTCAAACTCAAAACAGCTACATTATGGAAGTTACTGAATGGGGAATGAAGTTAATTAGTAAATTCTGGCTTCTGCTTAAAATGGTCTGTCACTGCATTGCACAAGGCAGTGCATATAAGAGAGGGAGAGAGTCAAGAAGAGCTCTGGGACTTTTTGGACAAAAACGTCTGGTGAACTTAATTCAGGTGAGTGAAAATGTGTTTCATTTATGGATTCTTTCCAGCTTGGTATTACAGTACATGCAATGTATTACCTTTTAAACGATTTTCTTTCTTGGAAATACACATGCATCTTTTAGAAAAAAAAGTACTATTTTTATCAATATTAAGTAAGCTGCAAGATTAAACACATGGCAGTATTGGTGATTGGTGACATTAAAATAGATAGGGCTAAATTTTATTTGCAAATAGGATACCAAAGCAGAAACTAATTTAAGAAATAAAAACAATGAAAAACTGCTACAAAAAAAGCCTATGAAAAACTTTCCCACATGCATAAAACAAATTACGTTTTCTAATTTACTCAAGATGTAATGCATTTGCACTTTTTTCTGCAGACATGAGGGTGTGCATCATTGGAGCGGGGGTCATTGGTCTCTCCACCGCTCAGAGCATCTACCAGCACTTCCACGGCAGGGTCACCCCCCTCACCATAGAGGTGTATGCTGATGTCTTCACTCCACTCACCACTAGTGACGGGGCAGCTGGATTCTGGCAGCCGTATCTCTATGACAAGGGGAACGTGCAAGAAACGTGAGGTTTTATTTGTGTGAAGGCGTTTTTAATTGTCACTGAATCAGCTGAAGCACATCCTTATGTTTCTCAATTATCCTGAAGAACCTAGGACCCTTTTTATTCAGTAGCAGCAAGTAAAATGTTTTATTTTATTTTCTCAGTAAATGGAACAAAGAGACATTTGACTATCTACTAAGTTGCCTCAGCTCCCCAGATTCAGTGAAAATGGGAGTCTTCCTTCAGTCTGGCTACAAGCTGTGCACTGAAACTGCACCAGTAAGAACACTGTCATTAGTTAAAATGTTTTATATTCAGTAGTTGACATTGACATTTCATTGAACAGTGCTATATTTTTAGATATATTTTGTAGATGTCTGTTTGCTACCCTCAAACAGGACCCTTCATTTAAAGATGCTGTGTTGGGTTTTCGCCAGCTAACTAAACGTGAATTAGACATGTTCCCAGGATACAGGTACTTATCAACTGAATCTGATCAATTTTGATAATGAAAATTGCTGACCTTGTTATTGTTAAAGTCCTGTACAACAGGACATTCTGACTGAATCAGTGCAGACCTATACAGATGAGGTCAAAAAATTTGCAGAATCTGCAAAATCTCTTATTTTACCAAAATAAGAGGGATCATACAAATTGCATGTTATTTTTTTAATTAGTTCTGGTCTGAATAAGATATTTCACACAATAGACATTTACATATAGTCCACAAGAAAAAATAATAGTTGAATTTATAAAAATGACCCCATTCAAAAGTTTACATATGCTTGATTCTTAATATTGTGTTGTTACCTGAATGATCCACAGCTGTTTTTGTTGTTGTTTGTTTGTTTGTTTGTTTAGTGATAGTTGTTCATAAGTCCCTGAACAGCTAAACTGCCCGCTGTTCAGAAAAATCTTTCAGGTCCCATAAATTATTTAGTTTTTCAGCATTTTTGTGTATTTGAACCCTTCCCACATCTCCATTCTGTTCAAAAGTTTACACCCATGGCTCTTAATGCATTGTTTTCTGTAATAGTAGCATATGAAAAGATGGATCTCAAAATCATACAGTCATTGTTGGAAAGGGTTCAAATACACAAAAATGCTGAAAAACCAAAGAATTTGTGGGACCTGAAGGATTTTTCTGAAGAACAGCAGGCAGTTTAACTTAAACAAGGGACTCATGAACAACTATCACTAAAAAAAAAAAAAACAGTATAAGAATCAAGTGTATGTAAACTTTTGAGCAGGGTAATTTTTAATTTCAACTATTATTATCTTTTGTGGACTATAAGTAAACATCTTTTATGTGAAATATCTTATTCAATAAATAAAAATAACATGCATTTTAAATGATCCCTAAATAATTAACATTTTGCACATTCTGCAAGGTGTATGTAAACTTTTTGATTTTAGCTGTATACTATTGGTGTTAAAGGTTCATATTTAATTTTAGCAGAGTGTAAATATAATAGGTCTAAGTGTCATATCAACATTCCATTTCCACCTTTCCTCTTTCAGTTTTGGGTGGTTCAACACCAGTATCATGATTGAAGGAAAGACATACCTGCCCTGGCTTATGCACTGGTGAGAGATCTGGGATGATTATATATATATAAATATAAATATTAAATGATATATATAATTTCTGATGTTCTCTATACAGGTTAAAACAAAGAAATATCAAGTTTCATCAGAGAAAGATTGGTTCATTTAAAGAGGTTTGCACATTTGTTGAACTGTTTAATTTTTAAACCACACTCAAAAAAATAAATAAATAAATAAATAAATAACAATCATTCTGTCTGAATGGCCCCTAAGACTGTGAACATCATCTATCCTGTTGTAAAGTGACTGTAATTTTCAAAAAAAAAAAAAAAAAAAAAAAAAAAAAGTTGCCAGTTAGTGGTGCTGATGTAATCATCAACTGCTCCGGTGTCCGATCAGGAGACCTCCAGCCTGATCCTGAGCTCCAGCCAGCCAGAGGACAGATCATTAGGGTGAGGTTTAGTGGATAAAAATCAATCAGGGTTTCAGTTTTAAACAGAACAGTTTTATCTTTGATTCTGTGCTGTTTGTAAACAGGTAGATGCTCCCTGGTTAAAACACTGGATCTCCACACATAATTTCTCTTCCAGAGGTAATTCAACATACATTTTACCTGGGTGAGTTCATTTTATTATTTTATCACAGTCAATGTATATATGAAAAAAAAACACATTTAGAGGTATTTGAAAACATGCTGTGCTGGTAGTTTTGTCACAGGACAGATGCACATGACCTTTTTGGTTTGTTTCTGCAGGAGTCGTTTAGTCACTGTGGGTGGAGTTTTCCAAGTAGGAAACTGGAATCTGCAGAACAGTTCTGTGGACCATAAAAACATCTGGGAAGCAGCCTGTAAGCTTGAGCCCAGTCTACAGGTAGATCCCATGTTGTCAAAATCTGTTATTTAAAAAGTGATTTTCCATATTTCCAAAGATTTGCGCAATTTTCTTTCTCTTTAGCATGCACGGATTGTGGAAGACTGGACTGGTCTCAGACCTGCACGCAGCAAAGTTAGACTGGAGAGAGAGACCATACAATCTGGACCAACCTCGTTTGAGGTGAGCTCATAGTAAAAGAGCAGTATTTCTTTTCCTTAACTTTTTTTTTAAAACACCAATCTGTTTTCTTTCACCTCAGGTCATTCATAACTATGGACATGGAGGTTTTGGACTGACCATCCATCGTGGATGTGCTGAGGAAGCTGCTTCTCTCTTTGGTCAGATCCTGGAGCAGAAAGGCCTGCTAGCACACTCTAAATCATGTCTCTAATAGATCTACGCCACTGGATAATGTTATCTACAGTATCAATTTTATTCTCATTCTAATCGAATAACCATTGTCATACTGATTTCAAGAGATAATGAATCTCCAGAATTAAATACATTTCTCTATATTAATCTCCACTAATCTATAATAAAGATACATGAACTCACTTTTATATTTTGAAGCATGGTTTATTGTTAACTTATCATAGGCTACATGTACATCCAGTGCAGTGGCAAGAGATCTGTGCACACAGACACAAAACGTGTGTCTGTGTGCAGACACAGACACACAAAACAGACACAAAACCCTCAGATCCTTTGAACATGTGAGAGTGATTTCATGTGTTAAAGTGCAGTTTGTCATGTTTCAGATCTATTTTCTGTTGTAGTTCTGGGAATGGGGCAAAAGGGAAGTATTTTGTGATTGGAATCTATTCCACTCCAATTCTCTGGTCAAGAGGTTCATAAAAAGAAAGTTTGCAACTTTTGTTGGTGAAATGTTTCATTATCAATAGACTGATTTAAATATCATGGGTTTTTTTTTTTCGGTTTGATAAAAATATACTTTTAGTGAGTCAGCTCTTAGATGAATGGAGGTGTCCTCCTCTTATGAAAATTTTATGCAAGAATTTTCTTTTCCAGTTCCCCCAAAAGGAATATGCCATTGTTTTTGGTGCAATTCCTGATTGTATCCAACCTTTATTCAAGCCTGGTCCTAAAGGTTCTTTATGCTCTTCTGTTTTTGACAACACAGATTAATTTAATTTATTTTATCAAAGTTGCGTACAACAAGGTTTTATTATTTTGGATTTCCGTATACTTGTGTTAGTCTTTGGAATAACATATTTAATGATAAAGTATGGGAAGATGTCTGGCTTCTTCATTTTTTTCATTATCCAAAACTGCTACCCAGTAAATCATAAACTTTCTGAATTTAAAAAATTTCCCTCAAGTGCTCCTTTTCTTCAGTTTGAACAGTTACTCATTTGTTTTGAAACTGTGCTTATTGCAAAGTATTTTGGGGTGACTCTAATTTTGTTAAAAATATCTTTATTCATAACCCCCAAAATGTGTTTTTGGTTACTCTCTGAAATTAGACCCTTCTCACTTCAAATTTACAATTATGTGTTGCTATTTCTTGCAAAATTTTACTTTCATAAATGTGAAATTTCCAAAAAAATATTATTTTCAAAAATATTTCTATACATAACACAATTTAACATACAATACATCCAAAATGTAAAAACATGCCATCTAATCTGCATTAATGGAACACTGTAAACCTGTAGATAATTCAGCTGATCTTCCTGTTGATCTTCTATAGTTTATACATGAAACACATTCCAAGGGAAGAGTTCACCAAACCTGTTTTGAAAAAAAAATGAAACTTCTTCCGTATAAATGGAAGTCAGTGGCATGAAAAGTGTATTGTGACAGCGCCTTTACGAACAGCATACTAGCATACTACTCTTACTCTTTCTGACATGTAAAAATAGCAAGACCAGTGTTCAGAATTCAGTCCATACCGCACATTTTTTATAAGTTAGTAATGTTAAGTTATTTATGTAATGTGGGAAAAGGTTTAAGCTTTTGCTTAAGATCTGTTCATGCAAGACAGGAAATAAGAACCTACTTGGGACAATGTCAGTCTCACTTTGGAGGTAAGACAAAAAAGTTTGGTGAGTAAAGCTTTCCTTTACTGAAAAATCTTATCTTGAATACATTCATACTCTAATCTTGTTAGTAGTTTGTAGTGTCCATATGGGAATTTACAGGCTTTCTTTTTTCCAAGTAACTTTTTAGACCATACAGTCAGTCATTATTCAAATGGAAAAAGAGGCATTCACTTACACTACCAGTCAAAAGTTTGGACATACCCTCTCATTTAATGTTTTTTCTTTATTTTCGTGACTATTTACATTGTAGATTCTCAGTGAAGACATCAAAACTATGAATGAACACATATGGAATTATGTAGTAAACAAATAAGTGTGAAATAACTCTAGATATGTTTCATATTTTAGATTCCTCAAAGTAGCCACCCTTTGCTTTGTTGACAGCGCTGCAAACCCCTGGCCTTCTCTCATTGAGCTTCATGATGTAGTCACCTGAAATGATTTTCACTTCACAGGTGTGCCTTGTCAGTGTTCATTTGTGGAATTTCTTGCCTTCTTAACGGGGTTGGGACCATCAGTTGTGTTGTGCAGAAGTCAGGTTGGCACACAGCTAGACAGCCCTATTTGACAACTGTTAGAATTCATATTATGGCAAGAACCAATCAGCTAAGTAAAGAGAAACGACAGTCCATTATTACTTTAAGAACTGAAAGTCAGTCAGTCTGGAAAATTGCAAAAACTTTGAAAGTGTCCCCAAGTGCAGTTGCAAAAACCATCAAGGGCTACGACGAAACTGGCTCACATGAGGACCGCCCCAGGAAAGGAAAACCAAGAGTCACCTCTGCTGCTGAGGATAAGTTTATTTGAGTCACCAGCCTCAGAAATCGCAAGCTAACAGCACCTCAGATCAGAGCCCAGATTAATGCCACACAGAGTTCTAGTAGCAGACACATCTCTACATCAACTATTCAGAGGAGACTGCGCAAATCAGGCCTTTATGGTCAAATAGCTGCTAAAAAAAACACTACTAAGGAAAAGCAACAAGCAGAAGAGATTTGTTTGGGCCAAGAAACACAAGGAATGGACATTAGACCAGTGAAAATCTGTGCTTTGGTCTGATGAGTCCAAATTTTAGATCTTTGGTTCCACCCGCCATGTCTTTGTGCGACGCAGAAAAGGTGAACGGATGGTCTCTACATGCATGGTTCCCACTGTGAAGCATGGAGGGGGAGGTGTGATGGTGTGGGGGTGCTTTGCTGGTGACACTGTTGGGGATTTATTCAAAATTGAAGGCACACTGAACCAGCATGGCTACCACAGCATCCTGCAGCGACATGCCATCCCATCCGGTTTGCATTTAGTTGGACCATCATTTATTTTTCAACAGGACAATGACCCCAAACACACCTCCAGGTTGTGTAAGGGCTATTTCACCAAGAAGGAGAGTGATGGAGTGCTGCACCAGATGTCCTGGCCTCCACAGTCACCTGACCTAAACCCAATCGAGATGGTTTGGGATGAGATGGACTGCAGAGTGAAGGCAAAAGGGCCAACAAGTGCTCAGCATCTCTGGGAACTCCTTCAAGATTGTTGGAAAACCATTTCAGGTGACTACCTCATGAAGCTCATCGAGAGAATGCCAAGAGTGTGCAAAGCAGTAATCAAAGCAAAGGGTGGCTATTTTGAAGAATCTAAAATATAAAACATGTTTTCAGTTATTTCACACTTTTTTGTTTACTACATAATTCCATATGTGTTCATTCATAGTTTTGATGTCTTCAGTGAGAATCTACAATGTAAATAGTCATGAAAATAAAGAAAAAACATTTAATGAGAGGGTGTGTCCAAACTTCTGACTGGTAGTGTAATTATCACCTTTCTGTAGACACGAGGGTGTGCATCATTGGAGCGGGGGTCATCGGTCTCTCCACTGCTCAAAGCATCTACCAGCACTTCCACGGCAGGGTCACCCCCCCTCACCATAGAGGTGTATGCTGATGTCTTTACTCCACTCACCACCAGCGACGGCGCAGCTGGATTCTGGCAGCCATATCTCTATGACAAGGGGAACGTGAAAGAAACGTAAGCTTTAATTTGTGTGAAAGTGTTTTTGTATGTGGCATAGAATGGCAAATTAATTAGTTGGAGTACATCCTTGTGTGTTTTTTATTCTTTTTCAGTAAATGGAATAAAGAGACATTTGACTATCTACTAAGTTGCCTCAGCTCTCCAGATTCAGTCAAAATGGGAATCTTCCTTCAGTCTGGCTACAATCTGTGCACTGAACCTATGCCGGTGAAAACATTAGATTTCTTTATAATGTGATAACAGAATGGAATAAAAAGGCCAATTCATGCCTCACAGACAAACAAGTTGGCTGTTGAAACCCAACAAACATGTCTGTGCGGTGTGACTTTGTTTTGAATTAACTGCAAGTTCTGGTGCATAGAACATGGTTGTCAGACAGGGTTGTCAAGTCTGCATGGGTGAAAGCTTTAAAATAGTGCATAAATTACATTTGACTGAAATGCTTGTATTTAAACATTTTGCATTCTATCTATGATAGAGTGTGCTAGATGTTTATGTGTTTATGATCAGTGTGCCTCAAAAGTGACTGTAAAATATGTATTTTAGATATGGAAATGGCATATTCTGAGTTTTGATATTTGGGATATGGTCATTGTGCGTCTTTAGGCTGTTTTTTGACTTTTGGGCTTTCAGTGGCATTATTTCAAGCACCGACTTTCAAAGACAACCTGTTTAACACAAAATTTGTTTATTCTCATTTAAAATTTCAAATTCAAAGGGAATAAATGAAGACAGTTATATGTCGTAATAAGCCTATGTTGAAGTAGTAGATTCGTCTTTCGTCGTCTAGAGAGTATATGCAGCGTAATGCAGCATCAGATGCCGAAAGCTCTGTCAGTTTTTACTTTCACTTTCTTTATAATGAATTTACTGAGGTTAAGACATTCACCGGCATAACTCTTACACAAAAGTTTGCACGTTGCTTGTGTGATATCCATTGGTTCGCCTTCATGGTTTAAAACAAAAATATTTCCAATATTGCGACGTAGGCCTAATCAGCAGTCCCGCAGAGCACTATATTGTACAGCTGAATAAAAGAAGTGGTCAGAATCAAAAGATCTGAACATCCACTTTAAATTGCTAAGGCCACTCTCTGGCATTAGTGAAAACCAGTATAGAATTAGGGTATTTGTGACAATGACTGCAATATCTCTGCTCCCCTCATATTAAACAGGACCCCTCATTTAAAGACACTGTGTTGGGTTTTCGCCAGCTGACTGAACGTGAACTAGAAATGTTCCCAGGATACAGGTACTTATCAACTGCATCTCATCACATCAAAGCTATTTCCATAATTTTATGCTGCTGACTTTTGTTGTTATACCATTTGATGGTTGTAGTAATTATTTGGTTTTGAATAAAACTGCATGAATGTAAATATATTTAATCATACATTGGATTTGTGAATGTAATGTTTGTCACTTTTCCTTTTTTTATTTTTATTTTTCACTTTTGGGTGGTTTAACACTACTCTCTTGATTGAAGGAAAGACATACCTGCCCTGGCTTATGGACTGGTGAGAGATTCCTGTTATCTAATCTAGAACAAGAATGAAACAGAATAAAACAGTGGAGTTTAAGAGTCCACGATGAGCGTGGAAATCTTTACATTTAAAAAAAAATAAGATTAATAAATATTTAGACTGAAAATGGATAAGTAATAATTCAATTTTAACTTTCCAAGTTAAAAGGCACACCGGATGCTCATTTTTCACAAGTTGGTATGATTCTTTAGGGTCTTCATGAGATGTCTGCAACATACTTGGGTATGTCTCTTTAAATAATAATGAGCCACTACTTACCCCTTGCCTCCATTTTTTGTATATTTGGTGACGCGTTGCCATTAAAAACAAAAATAATCCACTGCATCCATAGTGGCTATGATGTTGGGATAAAATGGCAGACAATGTACAACTGGCTGAGGGCCAAAATATGCAAATACAGGACAGTCCATCAGCGGTTGTGGGCAGGGCCTGAGCAGTGTGATGTCATACAGTTTAGAAAATCAAAATGGCTTGATAATTGAGACTGTTTAGGTTTTTTTGGGATTAAAGAAAGAGTGAATGGATTTTTATCATTGTATGGTGGTTGTGTCCACACACTGATAATTCGTACACATTTGGAAGCAAACACCATCTAAAAGTAAATTTTGCATCCAATGTCCCTTTTAAAGTGTCTGCACATACATATCTTATACATGCACATTTTTACATGAATGTTCTTATTCTTCAGTTTTACTTTACAGACAAAATAAAACATTTACATACACCTTGCAGAATCTGCAAAATGTTAATTATTTTACCAAAATATTTTTATTATTTAGTACTGACCTAAATAAGATATTTCACATAAAAGATGTTTACATATAGTCCACAAGAGAAAAAAATAGCTGAATTTATAAAAATGACCCCATTCAAAGTTTACATACACTTGATTCTTAATACTATGTTGTTACCTGAATGATCCACAGCTGTGTTTTTTGTTTAGTGATAGTTGTTCATTCAGAACCCACAAATTCTTTTTTGAGCATTTTTGTGCATTTGAACCCTTTCCAATAATAACTGTATGATTTTGATATCCATCTTTTTTTACATTTTCTTATTTTGCCTAAATATATATATTTTTTCATTTACTACTGCCCTTCAGAAGCTACAGAAGATAAACACTAAACTAAAAAAAAAAACTAACTAAAAAACTGTATTAA
This sequence comes from Labeo rohita, assembly GCF_022985175.1. Lineage (NCBI taxonomy): Eukaryota > Metazoa > Chordata > Actinopteri > Cypriniformes > Cyprinidae > Labeo > Labeo rohita. The sequence goes on from NC_066873.1 coordinate 35,134,804, forward strand.
GAATCAAGTGTATGTAAACTTCATTTTTATAAATTCAACTATTATTTTCTCTTGTGGATGTAAACTTTTGTAGATGATATAGACTTCAACTGTATATGCATCAGAATAACCATTGTTCATTTATATAGTTATGTAAAATCTGTACTAAATGTGTAACTCATTCAGTATGACTCTTTTCCTACAATGATCAACACTATCTTTGACACTTTGGCCACATTTTTGTTTTCTGCAGGTTGAGACAAAGACAGGTCCAGTTTTATCAGAGGACAATTGGCTCATTTAAAGAGGTTTGAGGAATTCCATTTTCATTTTAATTGATCGTTTTTGTACACTACTGTTCAAAAGTTGGAGCTCAGTAATATTTTTTTTAAAAGAAATTCAGAAAGAACACAGTAAATTATTCAGACATGTACAATGTGACAAAAGATTTCTGTTTAAAATAAATACTTTCTTTAGAACTTTCTATTTATCAAGAATTATAGATTTAAAATGCATCACAGTTTCCTTAAAAATATTAAGCAACAATAAGAATAAGAAATGTTTCTTTAGCATCAAACAGCATATTAGAATAACAACACTTACCTACCCCAATCTTTTGAATGGTAGCGTATATGTTAACTTTATTGTTAAAAGCAGTACGGAAAGTGTAACACCTGGATAACTTTAACATTACATAGGTTTAGATGCACTAATAAATTAAACTGATGTTAAGATTCTGCTTGCCTTATCCCTTAAAGTGATTTTAATCATAAAATGTGTGTATTTGCAATGAAAAAAATAATGGGCTCCAGTTGGCAGATGGTGCTGATGTTATCATCAACTGCTCCGGTGTCCGATCAGGAAAGCTCCAACCTGATCCTGAGCTCCAGCCAGGCAGAGGACAGATCATTAGGGTAAGATTTAATAGGATATAAGTCAAACACAGTTAGAATTTTTACACAAAAACAGCATGCATTATATTTCAACAGGTAGATGCTCCCTGGTTAAAGCACTGGATCATCACACATAAGACATTAAAAATCTACGGGGACTCACCTTACATCATTCCTGGGTAAGCCTCTTTATGATGACATTGTGAATATATTCTCCAAAAACAGGCAGACATGCAGAGGTAATTGAAATATAGCTGAAATGAAAAATATAAATATTACATAAAATAACTAAAACTAAAATTAACTTAAATAAAAAAATCCATTCGCAACTAAAACTTAAATTAAATTAAAAAAAAAAAAAAAAACTGAAGATAAACGGAAATATACAAAATCTAATAAAAATAACAAAGCACATAACAAAACTGCTAAAACTTAAAGTTTCAAATTTAAACTAAAATATGAAAATAAAAGCTAATTCAAAATATTATTTTTACAATTTTACATAATATTAATAATACAAAAATAATAGTAATACTAAAATAACACACAACACATGCTCCTTTTTAACTTCTGTTTCTAATAAAGTGCAGTGTAGTCAGAGGCATCATGCCTGTCAGAAACATGCCCCCTCAGATTTTTGAGCCAAGTGAATTTTGAATGCAGCTTCCAAAGGCAAAAAATAGCTGAATAATATTTTCTATATTTGATACAATCGCACCAGTGTGATTAGATCGTTCAGTGCCTCACATCATCAGTTGCTAAATTTAAATCTGCGTTTGCTGGCTGGCACTGAGCCAGAGACAGATGTGCTTTTTACAGCGCTGTGCGTTATAACCAATCACCCACGATTTTGTTGAGCTTATGAATGCAATGACCAATCAGAGGCGTTCAGATGAGTCATCACTAAATTGCTGGTGTTTTCTTCACTAGCTAATAGTTAATGCGTTTGGGAATGTTTCTAATAAACATTCCCAAACGCATCACATGACGGCCTCTATTATTCAACCCCCCCCAATCTCATGCCCCCTCAGAAATAATGACTGCATGATACCCCTGATTGTGGTCTTGTTTTAGCAGTGATGTATACCTTGTTTCTGCAGGAGTCGTTTTGTCACTGTGGGTGGAGTTTTCCAAGAAGGAAACTGGAATCAGCATAACAGTTCTGCTGACCATAATAAAATCTGGGAAGCGGCCTGTAAGCTTGAGCCCAGTCTACAGGTAGTTTCAGCCATTTTAACCTTGCTACATTAGTGTTTGTTTGAGTGGCATGAGTGGATTGTTTTTTTCTTCTCTCTAGCATGCACAGATAGTAGAGGACTGGACTGGTCTCAGGCCCTCACGCAGCAAAGTTAGACTGGAGAGAGAGACCATACGATCTGAAAACACCTTGTTTGAGGTGAGTTCAAAGAATCACAATTACACTGAAGATCTGAAGCCATCTTTCAATGAAGAAAGATGCCATAAATAGCCAAGATAATTTATGATTAATACAGAGCCTCTAAATGGACATGCTACTGGAAAAATATATGAGATGGAAGGAAAAATTGATATTGTAGTATCATTACTGTAATTGGATATTCCAACTGCATTTGCCTTTGCTGGCAAAACCTTTGCTTTCCCCAAAGAAAATGATATGAAATGGGAGGAAAAACTATATTTTATAATGTTTTATTTTAGGTCATTCATAACTACGGACATGGCGGTTTTGGAATGACCATCCATCGTGGATGTACTGAGAAAGCTGCTCATCTCTTTGGTCAGATCCTGGAGCAGAAAGGCCTGTTAGCAGATTCTAAATCACATCTCTAATAGATCTATGCCTCTGGATAAGGTTATCTATCAAGTTTTATTCTCATTCTTATCTAACCATTGCCATACTGATTCCAAGAGGTAATGAACTTCCAGAATCGAATACATTTGTCTACATTTATCTGCACTAATCTATAATAAAGATACCTAAACTCACTTTCTTTTTTTGAAGCATGGTTTAATGTTATCATACATGTACATCCAGTGCAGTGGCAAGAGATCTGTGCAAACAGACACAAAATGTGGCACTAAATCACAAAAGACAATCAGCTCTCTGCACTCACAGGAACAACTGCACACTTCCCATCATGCCACACACATACCCACTGAAGATGACAGAAATACAAATAACTGAATATAGCAGCAGTCGAGCTGAAAAAACAAAGATTTTTGCTAAATGTTCAAATGTTAGGGAACATTATTTGAGTATTTAACATCCAAAGTATTTGACATCCATACATAAATAAGCTTGAAGCAGATGTTGACACCGTTCAGATATAAACATATTATCCCATTTTTACAATCTCTACACTGGCTACCTATTTAAGTTGTGTTAATGCAACCCAGAAATAATATAAATGTTTCTGAACTAAATGACTCACAAAAGTTTTCTTGCCACCTGCTGGTGTAATGATGTAACACAAGTGTATGAACTAATCTTTTTAGACAAAAAATTAAAAAGATTCGAATCACTAAGATGAATCAAAACTCCCACCACTAAGGCTGAATTGTAAACAGCGTACTAGCATAGTAAATTTTTTTTTTTTACTAGTTATAAAATAAGACATGTATTCAGTATCCAGCCCATACTGAACATTTACTGAATAGAACAACACGAATAGCGCCACCTCAACGTCACAGATGACGTTACATAATGGGAAAAAGTTAATTTGTAAGTTTTGCGACCTGTCATTACATTGCTTACGGCTGTTCTTGCAAGACATAAGATAAGAACGTGTTTAGGACGACGCGTTTTTTTTTTTTTTCTGGAGGTAGCAAGACGAAAAAAACTCTGGTAAGTAAGTTGTTCTTTTACAAAATATAAAGTAAATCTAACGAATGCACAAATGTACAATATGTGACTCTGGACCACAAAACCATTCATAAGGGTACATTTTTTGAAATTCAAATTTATACATCATCTGAAAGATAAATAAATAACCACTGATATATGGTTTGTTAGGATAGGACAATATTTGGCCGAGATACAACTATTTAAAAATCTGGAATCTGAGGGAATCGGAAAAATAAAATAAAATAAAATAAAATAAAATAAAACAAAACTGTTCTTTCAATGCAGTTCTTCAAATACTAATCAAGAATTACGTTTTGATATACTTACGGTAGGAAATGTACAAAATATCTTCATGGAACAGGATCTTTTCTTAATATCCTAATGATTTTTAGCATAAAAGAAAAATAATAGTTTTGACCCATACAGTGTATTTTTGGCTATTGCTGCAAATATACCCGTGCTATTTAAGACTGTTTTGTGGTCCACGGTCACATATGGATTATTTCCATCTTTTCAATGACATGCAATGCATTATAATTAAATTATACAGAAGAAAAAAGTAAAAGCTCACAAGAATTCAGCTAATAAGAAGAACTCAAGCTCTCTAAGCTTATTAGTTGCCATTGAACATTAATCTTATCCACATTTGCATGAAAATGGTTTTTATGGACATTATGCATTTGGGTTATTCAAAAAAAATTAAAGTTTGCTCAACAGTTTGCAATATTTTTTAAAACCCTGCATTAATATTTGTACATGCATTTACGTTTTACTTATATATATAAAGAAAACATCAAAAACTTGAGACCATACAGTATGTCATTATTAAAACATTAAAAAAAAAGAGGTATTCACCCTATTATGGCCTTCTTCAGACATGAGGGTGTGCATCATTGGAGCAGGGGTCATTGGTCTCTCCACCGCTCAGAGCATCTACCAGCACTTCCACGGCAGGGTCACCCCCCTCACCATAGAGGTGTATGCTGATGTCTTCACTCCACTCACCACCAGTGACGGGGCAGCTGGACTATGGCAGCCATATCTCTATGACAAGGGGAATGTGCAAGAAACGTGAGCTTCTGAATCTTTGTGCATGGCATAAAATGCCCTTGAAATGAAGCACATCCTTATGTGTTTTTTATTCTTTCTCAGTAAATGGAATAAAGAGACATTTGACTATCTACTAAGTTGCCTCAACTCTCCAGATTCAGTTAAAATGGGAATCTTCCTTCAGTCTGGTTACAATCTGTGCACTGAACCCATGCTGGTGAGAACATTATCTTTGCATTCCATATTATCTACACAATGGTAAATAATAAACTGCAAGCTCTGACACAAAGTATATTGTCAAGTAAATGATTTCACAATTTGGTCTCTGCCTGTGGACCCTTGACCATAATATGAAACATACTTCTACGCTGAATAATGTTCTTGCACTGTGCCAGTGAGGACATGTCTGAAATGACAGAACAGAGCATAATGAACCTTATTGTACAGCTGAACAAAAAAGAACTGGTCAGAATCAAAAGACCTGAACATCCACTTTAAACTGTTGAGGCCCCTCTCTCTGGCATGAGTTAAGATCAGTATAAAATTAGAGTGAAAATAACTGACCCATCTCACTGACCCAAGATAGATCTGTGCAAATGACTGAAGTCTCTATGCCCCCCTCAAACAGGACCCATCATTTAAAGATGCTGTGTTGGGTTTTCGCCAGTTGACTAAACGTGAACTAGACATGTTCCCAGGATACAGGTACTTATCACTGCATCTCATCACAAGTTATTTCTATAATTTGATGCTGAAGACTTAATCATAATTCTTTTTTTTTTTTTTTTTTTAAATCTTTGGTGACTGTAGTTATTATTTTAGTTTTGAATTAAGTTTAATGAATTAAAGTAGTATTGGATCATACATTAGATTTGTGAATGTAATGTTTGTGCCACTTTTCTCTTTTTTCTCTCTATTATTTCAGTTTTGGGTGGTTCAACACAGCTCTCATGATTGAAGGAAAAACATACCTACCCTGGCTCATGGACTGGTGAGAGAGTCTTATCTAATCAGTAACCAAAATTAGAATGAAACAGAATGTAACAGTGCAGTTCTCTGTAATCTGAATCAAAATATCAAAATATTTTATAATTTAAGCATAGAAATAGTTACATAAAATAAAAGAAAAAAAAAAGCATTTCCACTTAAAATGAATAAGTGATATTTTAGATTTATAGACTTAAGTATATTATGTGTCTACACATCATGGATATATGTGTGTGTCCAATTTTTACATGAATGTTCTAATTCTTTTGTTTTACTGCATATGCATTAGAATAACCATTGTTCATTTACATAATTATGTAAAATCTGTTGTGAATGTTACGCATTTACAGTGTGACTCTTTTCTGGTCTAACAATGATTAACACTATCTTTGACACATTGGTCAAATTTCTGTTTTCTGCAGGTTAAGGCAAAGAAAGGTCAAGTTTTATCAGAGAAAGATTGGTTCATTTAAAGAGGTCTGAGCAATTCCTTTTTCATTTTCATGTATCTTTTAAAAACTAATTTAACATTTTTAAAATCAATTTAAAATTAATCTTAAAATTTACACTATCATTTAAAAGTGTGGGGTCAGTAGAAATCACCAAGAAAACATTAAAGTGAAAGTTAAAACATATACAATGTAACAAAATAATTATATTTCAAATAAATGCTGTTCTTTAGAACTTTCTATTCATCATAGAATCCTGACCACAAAAATATTAAGCAGAACAACTCCCTTCAACATTAATAATGTAAATAAAGAAATGTAAAATTAGCATATTAGAATGATTTCTGAAGGATCATGAGTAATGGCTCCTGAAAATTGAGCTTTGCCATCACAGGAATAAATTACATTATGTTACATAAATTACATGTCTTTAAATAGTTAAAATATCTATAAACAATTGTTCTGTAATAATACTACAAAACCAATATTGTTACTTAAAATTGTACAATATTACTATATTCTAAATGCAGCCTTAAGAGCATAAGAGTCTTAAAGGGGTCCTCTGATGCAAAACTCACTTTTACATGTTGTTTAAACATAAATGTATGTGTACACAACCACCCTATAATGATAAAAATCCATCCAGTGGTATTTTTTTAGTCTTTCTAAATAATATCCCGATTTTCAAATCAAGCCATTCTCAGTGTCTTGTCTGTGTGATGTCACACCAACCAAGGCCACTCCCATGATAGTTGATTGACACGGCCGTCTTACCTTAGACCCACCCCGATGAGCTGTAACAGTCTGACCACCATTGTTTCAACTCCGGTGCAGGGGACAATTGTCTCCGATTGAGCGATTGAGGTGTTTTGTTGTTGGATGTTATAATGTTCATAGCAGTCGTCATTTACTCCCAACATCTGAGCCGCTAAAGACAGAGAGGATTAACATTACTTAAGTTTTTAAAGCAAATGTGCCCGGTGATCTACATAAATGTGTCAATGTTCACGCAAATTGTTCGTGATCTTTTTTTTTTTTTTTTTTTTTCAATGCATCTTTGCAAGTCGCCTTTCTTAATAATGTGATAGTTAGCAAGTTTTGCAGCTAAAGTAAACAGAACGGCTTGTCAGCCAACAGAAGAGAGAGGCGGGGTGAGCAGAGCTCATTAGCATTTAAAGGAAAATGCAACAAAACCATTTGATGTCTGCAGAGCTGATTCTGACAAGGTAAAAAGTGTGTTTTTACACTACCACTAAGAAATTTTTAGCAAAGTATGTTATAGACTTCTCATTATGACCGTAACGAATCATATTAACTTGTGGAAAATGGACATCCGATGACCCCTTTAAACATTAAAAAAAATTTTTACTTTTGAATGGTAGTGTACATTTTAACTTTATTGTTAATATAAGAAAAGTGTACCATCTGGTTAACTGATACTAATTGTAACATAATAAAAGCAGGTTCACTAACTCTAACTGGCTTAATGTTGAGATTCTGCTTCTGTTAAAAAAAAAAAAAAAAAAAAAAAGTAATGACCTTAAAAATGGGCTCCAGTTGGCAGACAGTGGTGCTGATGTTATCATCAACTGCTCCGGTGTCCGATCAGGAGACCTCCAGCCTGATTCTGAACTCAAGCCAGGCAGAGGACAGATTATTAAGGTGAGATTTAGTGGATAAAAGTCAGTCAGACTTAAAGCTTTTGCATGAAACTGTTTTGATCTCATGCTTTTTATATCAACAGGTAGATGCTCCCTGGTTGAAACACTGGATCCTCACTCATGATACCTCAGCAGGAGTCTATAACTCACCATACATAATTCCTGGGTAAGCCTTTTCATAGTGACAGTTCACTCTATTGAAAAAAAACCCTGAAATATTAGAAATGTTGCACTGGCAACTAACTAAAATAAAGGTACACTGGTAAAACTTAAACTACAATTAAAACTGAAAATATAAAATAAAAACTAATTTAAAATATGAATAAATACTGTGATAATATATAATAGCTAAATAACGTGTAATAACACAAACATTGTTGCTTATTGTTTACTTGTATTTATAATGAGGTGCAATGCAGTCTTGTCTTAGCACTGAAGTACATTACCTCGGGTAATTTGGTTTCTGCAGGAGTCGTTCAGTCACTGTGGGTGGAGTTTTCAAGTAGGAAACTGGAATCTGCAGAACAGTTCTGTTGACCATAAAGGAATCTGGGAAGCTGCCTGCAAGCTTGAGCCCAGTCTACAGGTAGTTTCAGACATTTTAGTCTTGCAAAATTAGTGTTTGTTTGAGTAGCATGAGTGGATTGGATCTCCTTTTTTCTTTCTAGCATGCACGGATAGTAGAAGACTGGACTGGTCTCAGGCCCACACGCAGCAAAGTTAGACTGGAAAGAGAGACCATACGATCTGGACCAATCTCATTTGAGGTGAGCTCATAGAATGACCATTACAAAAGATTGCTGAAAAAAGATTGCTATAAATAACAAAGATAATGTATGATTAATACAGAGCCCCTAAATGGGCATGCTATTGGAAAAAAATAATATTTCTGGTAGTTTCTCGGGGGAACACGGTACTTCTACAAGTGAATGCAAAAGATTTGCAAGAGAACATAAAAGTTTTGCTAGTGAACGTAAAAGTATTGCAAGTGTAGACATGGTGCACAGTTTCACAAGGGAACTTTAACTTGCAAGTTAATGTGAAAGTGTTCCAAGTAAATGATTTTGTCAGTTTTTCTTTCATCTCATATTTTTCCATCATCATGTCCCTTTAGGGCTTCACAAATTCACACACCATGTTGTTTTTATTCACCTCAGGTCATTCATAACTACGGACATGGAGGTTTTGGACTGACCATCCATCGTGGATGTGCTGAGGAAGCTGCTCATCTCTTTGGACAGATCCTGGAGCAGAAAGGCCTGCTGGCACTCTCTAAATCACGTCTCTAAAAGCTCTGGGCCTTTGTATCAATTTTATTCTCATTAATCTAATTACTGTTGTCATACTGAATCCATGAAATAATGAATCTCCAGAATTAAATACATTTCTCTACATTCATCTCCACTAATTTATAATAAAGATACATGAACTCACTTTCTTTTTTTTTTTTAAGCATAGTTTATTGTTATCATACATGTACATCCAGTGCAGTGGCAAGAGATCTGTGCACACAGACACAAAACGCGGCACTAAATCGCAAAAGGCAGGCAACTCTCTGCACTCACAGGAACAACTGCACACTTCCCATCATGCCACACACATACCCACTGTACGGTTGAAAAGGCAGAAATACAAATAACCGAATAAAGCATTGAGCAGTCGAGCTGAAAAAACAAAGATTGTTGCTAAATGTTCAAGTTGTGTGTTTTGATGCAAGCCATTGATTGAAAAATGTGCTCGGAATGATGTGCTAGAACAGACAATAATAAAATATATTTGACCTACAGACCTGTTCTGATGAAAGCCACTTGCTATTGTTTTATTGTTATTGAGCTGTATTTTAAGATAATAAGAATCCAATAACCTTTGATATGCCTGATTATAAGGGATCAACTGGAGTTTATACACTTTACATGAGTGATTGCAGTTGGCAGCCAGTGAGAGGACGAAGAGAAGTGCTCTCAAGTGCTGAGTGGTGCGAAATGAAGACTTTGGTGTCCACTAGATACGCCACTGGTGTCAGTGATGGTCTAAAACTATGAATGGATAACATTTAACCAGATTAAAGTGTGGTAAATGGTTCAAAAGCAAGATAACAGACCACAAACTGGTGCAATGTCTGATTTATAGCAGCATCCTGTCTTTGCTTCAATAAACAGATAAAAGTCAGTGTCATGACTTTCCCAAAGGAATGCTGGGAGTGAAGTATAAGGCCCTCTTAAAATAAATAAATAAATAAATAAATAAATAAAACAAAACAAATTCTCTTTCTATTCCCTGTCAAAACACACATACTCTTGTGCTATCTTTTAGCTTCAAAACAGGTTCAAATCTTTCATTGTTCAAATGCCCTTTAGATCCTTTGAACATATGAGAGTGATTTTCATGTGTTAAACTGCATAATGCAATTTGTCATATTTTAGATCCATATTTTCATGGATCTAAATATTTTAGATCCATTTTCAACCCATTCCCTGTTCTTAGGAATGCGGCAGAAGTGGAGTATTATGTGATGGGAATCTATTCCACTCCAATTCTCTAGTACAGAGGTTCATAAAAAGAAACCTTGCAACCTTTAGTGGTGGAATGTGTCATAATGGACTGATTTAAATCTAAACCAAGAGTTCTTAAAATAATTAAATCTGCTATTTCTTTGTGGACACACATTGCTTTTTTTTACAGAAAAGATTCCCCACTTCCATCTAAGAACAGTTTCTTCTATAAAGTCTCTCCAAACCTACATGTGGTGTTTTAGTCCTGTGATCCAGAGCTGGAATGTGGAATCCCTCCAGGGCTGTGGTCTGAGGCCCGTCCCATCATCTCCTGACCCCACTCTCTGTGACTAGACTCCTGCAGGCCTCGTCCTGTGGTCTCTATTGGCAGGGCACAGGAAGCAATAGCAGCCAGCAAACAGCAGCAACAGTATACTGACAGAGTCAGGTACACAGAAGACTCCAGCATCACCTAAAGGAAGGAAGCAGAGATGGATAGAATATGAGAGACCTTTTTTGCCTCAGGCGTCCCCAGAATGTGTCTGTGAGGTTTCAGCTCCAAGTACCCCACAGATCATTTATTATATCATTTTGAAAATGCCCATTTTGAGAGGAAGCAGAAACGCTGTTTTCACACGTCTCTTTAAATGCAAATGAGCTGCTGCCCCCCCCCCCTTTTCCAGAATAGGACTGTGCCTTTATAGCTCGTACCTCGGATGCTAAAAAACATCTGTTTGGTTTTAATTATCATGTCTATTGTGCTGAAATTATTGTGCTGTTCTCTTTCATGTCTTGTTGCGCTTAAACTGGCAAATACACACAAGTTACAAAAACAGTCAGTTATGTCTGTGAAGGTAAACAGCTGGGAAAGAAATCACATGTTTATTTTAGATCTGTGTGGCAGCAGTACACTATACAGTAAATAGATCAATAAATCCACTGCGCTGGGACTCTAAATAGTGTTCTGTGCTTGTCTGTGCAGTCAACGGCAGAACAGTTAGCATGCTTTGCTTGTACTTTCGCCATGCCGTTTGAATTGGTACACCGTTGTCACTTGCAAAATAAAATGACGGTGCCGTAGGTGAAAACGTGCAGATTATGGGGCGGTAACATTATAATAAGATCCCCTTACCACGTCACGTTGGGAGCAAAATCTGACATGTCTGTTAGGGTTAGGATATTTACATAACTCTGAATGTCTTTTATTATTTTCTAGTTATTGTGTCCACACCTGTGCCACAAATGGTGTGATGAGAGCTCCAACCCGAGCCATCCCACTACTGGTGCCCAAACCCAGTGCCCTCGTTGCTGTAGGATACACCTGCAAAAGACACAGAGAGACTTTGAGTGATTTATAACCATGATCCTCTCATTGAACATTGAACTATTACTTAACCACAGGGTGGTTAGTGAATGGACCTACATCTATTACTCTACTAAAGTTTCTTCAGCATGCTGTTATGCTGTAAACACTTTCAAAACCAGTTAAACATCACAGACAAAGATTAATGTAGTTAGGAAAACTGCCTCACTCCTTTAGATAATATTCAGTCAGTAATTCTGTTCTTAAGTAACTATGGTGTGCAGTAAAATGACCTCAATGACATTAGCAACAAAGACAACCTACAGACACTTTGAGTAATATTCAACCCTCCAATCCTGTATCTGGAGATGAACTCCAGTAATTCAGGATGACAAAATGGCCTGTTTCATATCAGGTGAACTGTTGCAATGGCTGCCAAGTGGTGGGAGTGAGCCAGAAACTAGACGCTTCCCAAAAGCGCAAGGTCAAAATCCTTTTCCAGCACAGCTGTTGCCTTGAGCAAAACATTTAACACTACACTGACAGTCTACAGGCTTTATCTACTTAGTGTCAAATTTTTCTGTGTTTCTATTACATATTCCTTTGACAGGGCAAAGAAGAATAGTGCTTCCCTTTGAGCCTCAGTTCTTCCAGAAAATAATTGCACAGTGCCTTGCAAAAGTATTCATACCCCTTCATTTTTTCACGTTTTGTCATCTTGCTGCCTTATGTTAAACTGCTTTAAATGACTTTTTTAAACAATCAATCTACACTCCATACACCATAATGACAAAGCAAAAACAAAACTGTTACAACTTTGTAAATGTAATAAAAATAAAACACTGAAATAAGTACAATGCATAAGTATTCACACCCTTAACTCAGTATTTAGTTGAAACACCTTTACAGCACAAAGCTGCTACCAGCACACCTTACGTTTTGGATGTTACTCTTCAGGTTTCTTCAAACATGATGCTTGGAATTAAGGTTCATCTGACCAGAGAGTCTTTTTTTTCACAGTCTGAGGATCCTTTAGGTGCTTTATTTCAAATTCCAAGTGTGTTTTCATGTGTCTTCACTGAGGAGAGGATTGAGTCTTGCCACACCACTATAAAGCCCAGATTGGTGGAGAATTGCAGTGATGTTTGTCCTGTAGGTTTCTCCTATCTCCACGTATGATCATGGAGCTCAACTAGAGCGACCATCAGGTTCTTGGAGACCACTGTAACCAAAGCCCTTCTCCATCAATTGCTCAGTTTGGCCAGGAGGCCAGCTCTCAGAGTCCAGGTTGTTTCAAACTTCTTCCATTAAGGGTAATGGAGAGTACATGCTTCTGTGAATCTTCAATGCAGCAGAATTTTTCTGAACTCTCTTCCAGATCTGTGCCTTGTCACAATCCTGTCTCTGAGCCCTACAGACAGTTCTTTTGACCTCAGGGCTGGGTTTGTGCTTTGATATGCATTTTCATCTGTTAGACCTTTTATTGAGAGGTGTGTGCCTTTCCAAATCATACTCATTCATTGAATTTGCTACAGACTAACCTCACTCCAAGTGTAGTAACATGTACAAGCAATATGAATGCTCCTGAGCTAAATTTCAAATGTCCCAGATAAGGGTTTGAATGCTTATGCAACAGAACCATTTCAGTTTTTATTATTAACAAGTTTGCAAAGATGTAAAAAAACATTTTTTTGCCTTGTCATTATGGTTTATATGAAGTGTAAACTGATGTGGAAAAAAAGTAATTTAAAGCAGTTTAACAAGGCTGCAACATAACAAAACATGAAAGAAAAAAAGGGGTATGAATTCAAAAACCACTGTATATCAACTGAAATGATTTGAAAAGGAGTTCTCACCTCAGGGGTGTACACATATGCAGCCTGGAAACCTCCAGCGATGAAAGCCCTCGCAATGAATATAAATACTGTCAAAGAAGTCCTGCAATAGGAAATGTAGTTATTCACAGTATGCTTACATATGAGATTAACACAGGCTTGTAAAGCCTAGAAAAATGTCAATGCATGTGTTTTCTAACCTTCCCACACAGGCATAGAGCGGCACAATGCAGAGGGAGAAGACAAAGAAACACAGTGCCATAGTCTTCCTCCTTCCTAATCGATCAATTGCCCACAGGGTCACCAGCAGGCCTGTGATAAATCAACCAATACATTTGTCACATTTTCTTTTGCCGGTCAGACATTATTTCAAAATGAGATGTTATGGAATAGTTCGTCCAAAAAATGCTTTACTTCAAAATATAGACGAGTTCTTTCTTCACTGGAACAGAATCAACAGATTCAAAATAATATAGCATTGCATCACTTGCTCACCAATGAATCCTCTGCAGTAAATGGGTGCCATCAGAATGAGAGTTCAAACAGCTGATAAAAACAAGTAATCCACGTGACTCAAAATCTACTAACATTTGTTTAGAAAGTTAACGGTGCTTTATCTGTGCATATTTCTCTCCTGATTCAGGCAAGATGACATTTTCCCAGGAGAAATCAATTCAATATTATGGATAGAGGACTTACATATTAGCCGGAAGCAACTGTTTAAAGTTAAAAATGTCTTAATGATGGATATGTTTTTTAATTCACAAGATGAACTTGAATCATGTGGATTACTTGTGGATTATTGTGATGCTTTTATCCGCTGTTTCAACTCTCATTCTGATGGCACCCATTCACTGAATGGGATAAAGAAACAAACTTATCTACATTTAAATTCTCCCTCTAACTTGGATGGCCTGAGAGTGAGTAAATTTTCATTTTTGGATTAACTATTCCTTTAATGGTGTTCATAATTCAAATGTATACCTGGGAACTCAGAAAGTGTGGTCCACAGAAGATCTTTGTAATCATCTGAATTCAGATATTTGCACTCCAAACTGCAACCTGGCTCCATTTTACTGCCCTTCGCCTCTAGGGGGAGGCAGACGACCAAAATATGCACACAATACATTTGCTGTGTATGGTTAGCTTTCTACTACTCAATAGTTTGAAATGATATTAAAGGAGAGGTCCACTTCCAAAACAAAGATTGACATATAATGTACTCACCCTGATATTGAACTTCCAAAATGCAGTTTAAATGTAGCTTCAAACGATCCCAAATGTGGTTTTAAATGAGTCTAGCTGAGAAAAAAAGGGTCTTATCTAGCGAAACGACTGGTTATTTTCATTAAAAAAATACAATTTAAATTTTTTTTAATCTCAAACGCTCATTATGTCTTGCTCTCCCTGAACTCAGTGTATTCTGACTCAAGACAGTTAGGGTATGTCGAAAATCTCCAATCGTATTTTCTCCCTCAACTTCAAAAATCATTTCAAAATCATCCCACATCGCTGCAGAAGTACCGACCCAGTCTTTGCAAAGTGAACACGCAAAGAAGATCAAACACCGTTAACAAAAAAGGTAAAACAGCGATATAGGATGATTTTGAAGTTGAGGGAGAACATGAGATGGACCCTAACTGTCATGAACCAAAAAAAAAACAGTCCATGAGCGTTTGACATTAAAAAATATATAAACTGTATTTTTTTAATGAAAATAACCAATCGTTTCGCTAGATAAGACCCTTCTTTCTCGGCTGGGATCGTTGCATTTTGGTGCAAATCGAGGCACCATATCAGTCCATTACATGGAGAAAAATGCTGAAATGTTTTTCTCAAACCATAATTTCTTTACAACTGAAGAAAGAAAGACATGAACATCCTGGATGACAAGGGGGTGAGTACATTATATGTGAATCTTTGTTTTGGAAGTAGACTTCTTCTTTAAACACACTGGTTTACATACTATTTAAAAAAACACTAGGCTGTATATAGGTTACTACAGTATACATATCCCTTACATTCTCAGTATGCTCCAGTCCATTTTTAAATACACAATAGCTTTCACTCACCACCACAGGCGCCTCCCTCCTGGAAAAGCTCAGTGGTCAGCAAAACCACACCATAATATGAGAATGCATTAGAGAACCTGGAACAGAAAGCGCGCACACACACACAAAAAGAATATGAATGAAAGGAGCAAGAACAAAACAATGAGAGTGAGATGTGACAAAAAATAGGTTTAGCAGTAGACATCTACATGTGATTGAATGATTGTTCACACAGTAATCAATAAGAATTTTGAGGACTATCTTACCATATGAACCAGAGCAGAATAGTGGTCCAACGGAAGTGTGGAGAGAAAAGATCTTGGATTTTTCCCCTGTCCTCCTGAACACAGAAAAATTATACCCAAATTATATACAATTATACCCAAAATAAGGAGAGATAAAATTTAAATAAATAAATAGATAAGATAAAATGGTTAAGGGAGAAAGAGAGAGAATAAATACTGTGAATTAATATATTATTTTATTATATACTTATAATATATTTTTCACATATTTGCAGAGACCATGAAACCATTTTTCAGGGTGAATAATAATGTTAGTTAATGCATAGACAAAACAAATATGTGGTTTAAGTTGGTTCTTTTTTATATAAAGTTTGAATAATTTTAAGTACAAACACATTAATGAATCATAATTTCTGCATGAAAACATTCATACATTAATGCAGATTTAACACTATTGTTTTATAGGAAGTGTTTTAACCATTTTCCAAGAAATTAAGACTAAGTAAAGAAAGCCATTTATGCAATAAATTATATAAATACAGTAACATACACAAGTATATTTAAATATTACTTTACCTGTCTGGCCACTATGAGTTTTCCCAGAGGCATGGGGACATTATTCTCTGCGGCAATGCGTTTGAGTGTGTTTAAAGCCTTCTCCTGATTTCCCGTCAGGACGTCGTAACGAGCACTCTCCGGCAGCCACTGTTGATGTGCATTTGATATTCTGCTTACTCTACTTTTTAGACAATATATTGCTCACATCACATAAAAAACTGACTTGGTCTATTCACACCTAGCTCTGAGAGAAAGAACAAACCGATATTGAAGAACTTCATACTTACAAAGCAAAGAAAAGCAAAAATGAAGAGTGGAATGGTGGAGAGGGCCAGCAGCCAGCGCCAGCCCAAAGTTGGCATCACCAAAATAGCCAGCAGCACTTCAAATACTGTACCCAAAGCCCAGAATATCTACAGCAGATCAGAGGGGAAGAGATTTCAAACAGACTTAAATCCACAAGCTATCCAAGTTATGTTTTGGTTCAACTTATATCTAGGCCAGTTTAATCAGGCCTATGCTATCTGTATCTAAAGAAAAGAATAGAGCATTACCTCTATCAACAGAATGCAAGTGGCTCTGGACCGCATTGGGAGAAACTCAGCATACAATGTTACTCTTAAAGGAAAGACCAAAAGTTTGCTGTAAGTCTCTAATTATTTAAAAGAGAAGTTTACCTCCAGAATAAAAATTTCCTGATAATTGACCCCCAAGTCATCCAAGAAGTTCATGTCTTTCTTTCTTCAGTTGCAAAGAAATTAAGGTTTCTGAGAAAATCATTCCAGGATTTTTCTCCATATAGTGGACTTCAATGGTGGCCAACTGGTTGAAGGTCCAAACTGCAGTTTCAATTGCACGTTCACTTTGTAAACACGCAAGCATTTGTGGTTAAAAAGTATATAAATTTGTATTTTTCTTAGAAAATGACTGATCGTTTCGCTAGATAAGACCCTTATTCCTTAGCTGGGATTGTGTAGAACCCTTTGAAGCTGCATTGAAACTGCAATTTGGACCTTCAACCAGTTGGCCACCACTGAAGTCCACTATATGAAGAAAGATCCTTAAATGTTTTACTTAAAAACCTTAATTTCCTTTCGACTGAAGAAAGAAAGACATGAACATCTTGAATGACATGGGTGTGAGTACATTATCAGGAAATTTTCATTCTGGAAGTGAACATCTCCTTTAATGATATTGTTGTATAGTAGCAAATTCCAGTTAACATTAAAAATAACACTGTAGAAAAAGAATCTTAAGAATCTTAAATGTTAGAAAAACAAAAAGAAAAGCAAATCTAGCGAATCTTCTAATCATAGTTCACTAAATGTTTATACAGTACCATTCAAAAGTTTTGGGTCATTAAAATCAATAAAATGAGTTTTTATTTGACTTTTAATTTTATTGTTTCACAAAAGTAATTTCAAATAATTTATGTAATTTAGTTTTTCCTAAAAAAAAAAAAAAGAAATCTATCAATTCAAACCACAGTTCCCACAAAACTATTAATCAGCAAAAGTGTTTTCAATACTGATAATTGCAAAAAATGATTTAAGAACTAAATCAACAAATCAGAATGATGAGGATCATGTGACACTAAAGACTGAAGTAATGAATGAAGGAAATTCAGCTTTTATTTTAAAACATATTAAAGGGGTCATCGGATGCAAAGTCCACTTTTACATTTTGTTTGAACATTAATGTGTGTTGGCAGTGTATGTACAAATCTACCCTATAATGATATTATATTTTTAATTAATAAAAATATAATATCATTATAATAATATTTTTAATTAATCTGTAAAAATAATATCCCCTTTTTCAAATCGAGCCATTCTCAGATGCCTGTCGGTGTGCCGTCACACCCACAGAGGTTGCTTCCATGATAGTTGATTGACATGAGTGTCTTACCTCAGATCAGCTGTAACAATCAGACCTCCATTATTTCGATGCCGGAGCAGGGATGTAAGTTAGACAAGAATATCTCCGGTTGAGTGATTGAGGTGTTGTGTTGCTGGATGTAATAATGAACATAGTGGCCGTCATTTACTCCCGACATCTGAGCCGCTGAAGATGCTGTGGATTACGTTCGTTTGTGAATGGAATGCGCCTCCCGATCTACATATATCCGTCTATGTTCACACGAATCATTCATGATCCAGCTTCACTTACAGAAGTGAGTATAAGGGGTTTTTTTTATGAATCTTTGTGATCATTTTTCTTAATAACTTGCTAGTTAGCAAGTTTAACGGCTAAATGCAGCTAAAGTAAACAGGCTTGTCACTCCACAGAGAGAAGAGAGGGGCGGGGCAAGCAGAGCTCATTTGCATTTAAAGCAATGACCAGAATGGGATGATTTTTGCAGAGCTGATTTTGACAAGGTAAAAAGGGTGTTGTTTTACACTACCACTCAGAATTTTTAACCAAAGTATATTATAGACTTTTCATTAAGACCCTAAAGAATCATATCAACTTGTGGAAAATGGGCATCCGATGACCCCTTTAAAATAGAAAAGAGTTATTTTGAATTGTAAAAATATTGCACAGATTTGCTGCTTTACTCTATTTTTGATTAAATAAATATAGCTTTGGTACTGTACCGATCCCAAACTTCTGAACGGTTGTTTATGTATTTAGATCCATGTCACACTTACGATTGTGGAGCCCCTCCAATCCCGAAGCCCACCAGAGCTCTGAGGAACAGGATCCATCCATATATAGGTGCAAATGCACTGAGTAGGCCATAAAACAGGGTCCATAATGCACTCATCTTCAAACCCTACCACAAACACACACACAGAGCTCTAATCATTCCCCGCTGGTGTACAGTGAGATTAAAAATAACATTTGTGCCCTTGAACATGCATATACTCCTTTTTCATTTATAAACACACTCACTGTTTTTCTCCCATATTTATCAGATATGTTTCCCCATAATGAAGAACTGATCATCATTCCAATGAATACTACCTGTTTCAGAGAAGGGGAGAAACTTGGTTATTCATTACATATGCATCAACGTGGTTATTCAGGCGGACACGTTTAGGAACAGCTGATGCAGGAACAAGAAGACCAATCCTACTGCCAAACCGGTCTAAAAAAGCATGAGGGGAGTCATTATTGACTCAAGGAGTAGTGTACGGTACCGAAGTTAGCAGTGCCACCTCCCAGCTGGGCAGTGCCCACTCACAGTGCAGTTGAGGGGCCAATATACTAAGAATCATCATCTCCATGGCGTCGGCCATCTGCACACAAACACAACCATCGGCAATACGGAAACAAATACAGCAAATACTCCTACTCCTAAAGATGTACAGCTCATAAAACAATATTGTGTTCATTTGAATAATATTAATATAAACAAAATGTTTAATTTATACAGTGTCTTTCTTGAACCCAAGGTCAATTTATTGTAAGTATACAGTGTTGTGAGGACATAACAGTTATTCCCTCTGTGCTTTTCATTTAAGTTTTGTTACCCATGAAAGTCCAGTCAGGATGGACAGTTTCCACTGAAATGTCCCAAAGCCAATAGCTTCCACTGCATCCTCCACCATGAAGGTATCTGTTGAAAGAGCAACATATGTGATGCGATCTAAGAAAACCCAACACATGGTGAAATTTTACCTTTTTTAGGTTTCTTAAGTTCTTAAGTTAAGGCTATCTTAAGTTGGCTGATAGCTATGATTTTCAGGAATGGAATTTTGAGAAAAACGGGTTTAAAGTGAGATGGGTTTTACTTCACGGGTTTAACGAGAGCTGTCTGTCAGAGCACTATACTGCATCATTACACAAATCCTATTTAGTAACTTCATCATCCGATCCTTCATCTCTGGATGTGAAATAGTCCATTATTAACATTGTTTAGGGCACTGACATCACCAAGATTGAGGAGATTGAGACAAGTAAGATCGTTTAAGTGAGTAGCTACAGTACTTCAGACTGTGTTGTTGTGCTCCGCCATCTCACAATATAAAAATTAAAAAAAAAAACTCTGCATGCCATAGTTTACACAGGACTGGTGAATTTGCATTGATACACCTTTATTTTTTATGTTTTAAGATTTATTTTTGGCCTTTTTGCCTTTACTGTTAGAGGACAGATCACACAGGACAGGAAGCAAAGCCAGGATTCAAACTCGGGACTCCTGTAGCGCAACAACGCTGAATGTCGGTGCCGACTGATACACCTTTATTAAATAAGTTACGTGGTTTATCCTAATAGGTTAACTGTTTTTGTGGTGTTCAGATAAAGCACCTCCGCAGCACGTTTTTAACATAAGAGAAAAACAGTAATTTCCGTTGCTGCAATAAATTGCTATTTTTCTGCACTAAACAAGTGAACTTTGCCAAGATATTTTCAGAGATCATAGACAAGACGTTTGCATTTAAAGGGATAGTTCACCCAAAACTGAAAAATTTGTCATTAATTACAAACTCATGTCGTTCCTAACCTGTAAGACCTTTGTTTATATTCAGAACACAAATTAAGATATTTTTGAAAAATCAAAAGCTTTCTGACTCCGACTATAGAAAGCAATACAACTACCACATTCAAGGCCCAGAAAGGTAGTAAAATCGTTAAAATAGTCCATGTGACATCAGTGGTTCAACCTTAATTTTACGAAGCTACAAGAATACTTTATGTGCACAAAGAAAACAAAAATAATGACTACATTCAACAATAAGTGAGTAATTAATGACAGAATTTTCATTTCTGGGTGAACTATCCCTTTAAACATGCTCAAGTGTACTTTATGTCATTATTAGCTCTTATTTCTGTATTATTTTCAGTAATTTTGTTGTGTGCTTCTTGTAGTTTGTGTGCCTTGTCAGTAAATCACACGCAGAATTTCCCCCTCCCATCTGCGCTTTTATGGACTTTTACTTTAACGCTGATTTGCCCTGTTTGGTAAATCTGGCACTTTAAACTTATTTTAATTCAGTTAGCTGCATTTCTAATTTTCATTTAAGTTTTCCAATATTTGTAAAAAACACATTTTTAAATAAAACATGTTTTAATCTTATAAATGAATATATTAAATTTAACCCATTACAAATTTAGATTAAAAATATCAACCCTGGCTGAAAATGTCCATGAAATATTCCAGAAAAAAAAAACACATTTAGAAAGAAAATAAACACCATTTCTAAGCACAAATGTAACTGGTGAGCTATATTAATTAGCTAATCATACCATCAGTGGGGTTGGCAAATTCCCGAGGGACCGGAGCACCATCGGCCAGGGAAACAGACTCCATATCCGTCCGTCCTCCCTCCACGTGCAAAACCTCTTCCCTGCCGCCGCACTCATCCTCTGAGCGAGTACTTTCACCTGTACGTCGAAATTTCACCACTCTGTCAGAGAGAAAAAACAGAATCAGTACAGAATCAATTCAGATCAACACATTTCTTTAGTACTGTATATGAATGGCTCCGACCCACTGACAAAGGATTCAGAATGAAATATGCTCTGTATCTTTCCACTGCGCCTGTTTTCGGAAAACATGAAGATCATACAATCACAGATTTAAGATGCCTGACAGCTTAACCACAGGTTTAGCAATGCCTATGCATAATATAGCAGCAGCCCACACACCACACATCAAATTTTATGCTCTTTATTGTAATGTGGCTGGCCAAAACAAATCATTTGGCAGAACAAGCATCTGTACGTGGAATACAGCTGCAATATGCAGGACAGAATGATGCACATAATAAGAGGCTGTTACCAAGGTGATGAGAGAGCTTCCTGTTTGTGCAATGCCTGGAAAGAAAGCACAAGAGAAAGCCAGCATGGTGTGTAGATGTGCGAAGAGACAGCGGAGGGATGTTCGAAACTGTGACTCACAACCGACAGCCTTTATGGGGCAACCTGATGACAGGCATCTTCTCACTGAATGAAAACTGCTGTTTAAAGAAAACAGTAACAGATGCTCTAGCCGTAGTCGGGGGGATTTTACTTCACAAATATCCTCACAGCTATAAAGACAGATTGGATCAGGGAGCAGTAAATAAGAGGAGCACACAGATATCCCATGGTTTAATTACTGTAATTGCAGTGCTCACAGCGACACTATGAGCAATAAAGCTTTCATGAGCAGACAGGCAGTGTAATTAAACAGATGACCTCTCCACATTCAGCAGAGACAAACGCTTCTCTGGGAGCATTCAAAAAAAAAAAAACAGAAACTTGGATGAAGATCATAAATCATCTGAAATTAGGAATGGCTTTAATGACAGAACAGAACTGAGCTCCTGTAAACATACAGAAAATGCTAAGAGTGAAGGGTGTTTTTGACTAGAAATAGAAAAGACCAAAGCCTAGCTAAAGCAAGCTCTACATCAACAATTAAGAGCGCTGCCATTATGATTTCTGCACTCCATTAGATGGCGACTGGGCCTACTGCCAAGCATCAGCAGCACAGGAATAACATCAGCATAAGCAGGCAGTTTTTTTTCAAAACTCTTACATGCATCAGTGGAAAGACCTTTACTGCAACACAGATGATCAATGACACACAAGGACACCTTTCCATTTGTTTGTAACTTGCACTGTATTGTTAAGATGCCACTGATGCTATGGGTGATCAATCATCAAGATGTTTTGCTGTTCATGACTGACCTCATTCCATTTAAAACAGTCATGTACTTTGTGCTAAGCTGAAAATCCTTTATCCAATTTGGTTTTCTATGTCAAAAATTGCTTGTAAATCTCCCATTACGCTTTATTATCTTTGATTTAATCTTTTTGTCAACTTGTTTTATTTAATCCCAGTTTTTTTAGTGAAAAAATGCATTATTTGTGGAAAATTTTGAGATGCATATGCTCAGATCAGTCCGACCTACACCAGGGGCGAGGCCAGAAATGTTTAAATGGGTGGGCCTACATAAAACCGAGTGGGCCAGGTGTAGCGTATGAAAACTTTATATCAAATTGCCAACTGAAAATACAGCAGAAATATACAATGCACAACCCTTCTAAAGCTTTTCATTTTAATTTCAACATTTACTAATACATTATTAAAATTAAAGGTTATCTGTTCTGTTAACATTCATACCTGAGCTAACAAAAAGTTGCATTTTTATTAACTAACCTTAACAAAGATGAACTTTGGATCAATTTAAAGCATCCTTGCTAAATAAAAGTATTAATTTCTATGATTTCTCTGAAGACTGGAGTAATGATGCTAAAAATATAGCTTTGATCACGGGAAAATATTAAATTTTAAAATATTTTCAAACAGTTTTTTTAAATACTACAAATATTTCAAAATTTACTATTTTATTGTACCTTGGCATGCTTAGTGAGCAGAAGAGACTTCTTTAAAAAACATTAAAAATCTTACTGTTCATAAACTTTTTTTAATTTCCAAAAATATTTTGGGAAGTTGTTAAGTCAGTAAACATTTTAAAAAGCTTGTAAATTTAACAGAAAAAGAAAGTAAAAATGTTACAATACAAATTTTATTTTACCACATACAGTTTAAATTATATTAGATTTAACATACATGTAAATGTAATTTAACAACATGTAATTTTACTGTTAATGTTGAAAAATAGAGTATTAATTACATATATGTAATTTACAATAAAAATAAAATATGTACTTTTCATGATGAAATTAATATTACATTAAACAGTACTATATATGCACCTTTACAGTAGAATTTAAATTGTTTTGGTAAGTAAAAAAATAAAATATATATTATAATAGTTAGGCAACCAGTGACTGCTCTTTTATTTTATTTATTTTGTTTTATTGTAAAATTTAAAGGGATTTAACTTAACACTGGGCTATTAACTAACCTTAACAAAGATGAATTACTACTGTAACAAATGTATTTCTCATTGTTAATGTTAGTTAATGAATACCTAACGTTAATTAAAGTTTATTGTAAAGTATTACCTTAGTCTGAGATGACGGGGCTTGGAAGATTATCTCATAATAAAGTGTCTCTGACAGATCGCATTCAAAAGAGAGTAATGTTAAACGAAGACCGCAGAAATATGCGCAGCTGCAAATATGCAATTTGTTGTGGAGAACAGCACAACGTTTATGTTTCTTTCTAGGACGCATCTATTTAGCGGCTCAAAGACTGTGCCTTTGTTAATATGATGCTTTACACACACTACACAAGTTTCATTTGGGATGTCCAATATTTTTTACAAGACTGAGGTTAGCTTCACTATTGTCAAATTCAACACTATTTTCAAACACGTGTATTTTACTATTATGTCCTTACATCGTAAACATAAATGAGAGTGGGACTAACTGAAACTGACGAATCATCATTTTGACAAGCGCACCTATGGGCTTGTTAAGTGATGACTGATAGAGCGGTTGAACCCGGAAGTCACGGAAGAGGTGCGAATAGACCAATTATTTGTTTGTAAACATTCGGGATGCGCGCGCATCATGGTTGCAGAAAACTCGGGAGAGATGGCTTTTTTAGCCTCTTAGAAAGTAGGATTTTTAATGTGTTTTTTTTAATAAGTCTTTTTTGCTCACCAAGCCTGTGTTCATTTAATCCAAAGTACAGAAAAACTGTAACATTTTGAAATATTTTTACTATTTAAGATAACTGTTTTCTATTTGAATATATTTTAAAATGTAATTCATTCCAGTGATTTCAAAGCTGAATTTTTAGCATCATTACTCCAGTCACATGATGCTTCAGAAATCATTCTAATATTCTGATTCTCTACTCAAAAAACATTTTTTATTATAATTATTGTTTAATTAAAAAAATAGAAATCTTTTGTTGCATTATAAATTTTACTGTTTTTGCTGTACCTTGGCAGGCTTGGTGAGCAGAAGAGACTTCTTTTAAAAAACATTAAAAATCTTACCGTTCAAAAACTTTTGACTGGTAGCGTAGAAGAAATAATTTCCAAAAAGAATTACAAAACCTGTGCTAAATGAAATAAAATGTTAATAAAAATATTGATTTGACAAGCAGAACTCTATAAGCAATTTTTGGGAACACAACAAGTGCAACAATGTGGGGAAAAACATTTTGGGAAGTTGTTAAGTCAGTAAAAATAAAAAAACTTGTAAATTTAACAGAAAAAGAAAGTAAAAATGTTATAATAAAAAATTATTTTACCATATACAGTTTAAATTATATTAGATTTAACAGACATGTAAATGTAATTTAACAAGGTGAAATTTTACTGTAAATATTGAAAAATAGAAACTGAAGCACAAAGTATTAATTACATATATAATTTACAATAAAAATAAAATATTATTTCAAGATGAAAATAATATTACATTAAACAGGACTATATATGCACCTTTACAATATAATTTAAATTGTTGTTTTTTTTTAAGTTAAAAAATAAAATATATATTATAATTGTTAGGCAACCAGTGACTGCTCTTTTTATTTTATTTATTTATTTTGTTTTATTGTAAAATTAAAAGAGTTCTTAACCTTGGGCAAAAAAATAAATAAATAAATTAAAAAAATATAATCCCTGGGTTGAGCAACATTTTGATTTATAATTTTAAGGTCTCAGCACTGTATTTAACCCTGGGTTAAGAAGCCCTGTCACAGAAATAATTTAAAACTCATTTTAAATGAACAATTTAAAAAGTCACAAACAGGATTCAACCTTTTCCTATTAGGCCAGTCAAAATGTTATTGTGTTAAACTATTTGAATAACGTTTTATCTGTGAGCAGAATGACTGTCTATAGCACATTAAAAACCTAAACATACAAATAACCGTTGTGTTATTCAATGGAATCGTCATGTATAATGCAAATCAATCAACGGACGATGAAAATAGTCTGTGCAACACAACGCAACTGCTTTAAAACATAAATAACCTGTTAGTTTAGTCTAGCCTACTTGGTCTGTTTATCAAACATGCACCTTTGCAAATATCCTTATACATCCGCATCTACAACAGCCATTATGTAAGCAGTGATTTTTCACATGAATTGCACGAATATCAATGTCACATTGTGTGCGGCACATTCTAGTAGCTGTAGATCAGTAAAAGGGCTTAAATGAACGGAAGAGAGTGTTTGCGTGATGGCTCAGGTCGTGTGCGGATGAAAGAAACAGGATGAAAAGGAGACTCACGGGAGCTGTCTTAACTGAAACAAATCATCGTCCATTATCGGTCTGTTCGTTGGGCTGCCGGTGTCTTTGTCTCATTGCCGTTACATTGCTGTCGGGTCGAGGCGGATTTCAGCACCACGGGCGTGAGGACAGTGAAGAGCTCAGAGAGGGGCGGTGTGGTGCGGAGCGTCCATGATTTCTGCGCCTGTCGTGTCGCTGCTGGCGTCGCTCGGTCGTGCTGGATCTCTGCAAAGCCTGGAACGCCTGTGTCATACCAAACTACAGGGGGGGAACTGTGAACGTGTTCTGGATTTGATGAATCAAGACAATACACTTTGACTCCCATGAATTTCATTGACTTTTTTCCATTCATTTTTGACTTAGATATTACGCAGGCATATATTTGTAATTCCCCTCAAAATATTTCCAAAAGTAAATTATATGGAGATTTAAATGTTCAAAGAGACAAAATGTCTGCAAATTAGCGCTGTCAAACGATTAATAGCATCCAAAATAAAAGTTTTTGTTTACATATGTATGTACTGTGTATATATATTATGTTTTTAAATACACACACATGCATGCATTTTCAATTAAAATATTTATATATATATCAATTATATTAATATAAATATACACATAAAATACATGTAAATATTTTCAAAATATATACTAGATGCATGTGTTTATATATGCATACAAAACATATATAGTATGCACATATATGTAAACAAAAACTTATTTTGGATGCAATTAATCATGATTAATTGTTTGACAGCACTCATACTTATAGATAATATAAATTATATGAATATAAATATATACATGTAAATACATGTAAATATTTTCAAAATATACTGTATGTGTGTGTCTTTATATTGCCTACACATAATAAATGTACATAATACAAGTACTTACAGAAAGGATGTCATTTTACATTTTAGTAAAGAATAGTTCTGATATTAATAGCTGATGAATAACAAGTCTTTTTATTAAATGTTTATTAAAATATATAAGATATAGGCCTACATACACACACACACACACACACACACACACACACACACACATATATATATATATATATATATATATATATATATGTGTGTGTGTGTGACCCTGGACCACAAAACCAGTCTTAAGTCGCTGGGGTATATTTATAGCAATAGCCAAAAATACATTGTATGGGTCAAAATTATTGATTTTTCTTTTATGCCAAAAAATATTAGGAAATTAAGTAAAAATCATGTTCCATTAAGATATTTAGTAAAATTCGTACTGTAAATATATCAAAACTTAATTTTTGATTAGTAATATGCATTGCTAAGAACTTCATTTGGGCACTTTAAAGGTGATTTTCTCAATATTTAGATTTTTTTGCACCCTCAGATTCCATATATTCAAACAGTTGTATCTTGGCCAAATATACATCATCTTGGCTGATGATGTATAAATTTTAATTTAAAAAAATTGACCCTTATGACTGGTTTTGTGGTCCAGGGTCACATATATGTATATATATATATATATAAAATTTTATTTTTAAAAAAAATTTTGAGAGAGAGAGAGAGAAAGAAAGAAACTGAATATAACTGAATATAAGCTTTCATTACCTTTTTTCAATTGCAATATGCAAAAAAAAAAAAAAAAAAAAAAACAACAACAACAACAACGGATAAGCCAGGCGTATTCTCATGAGAAAGATAACGAAAACAACGATAAATAAATCAGTCAGTTGGACATTCTGTCAGTTAGTCAATAAATAAATAAATAAATAAATACATTTAGTTTGCCTATAAATGTTGGTGTCAGCTTTAAGGTCTATTCATATGTTCATTGGAAACACAAAACAAATCCAAATACGCATATAAATCCTTTTAAAGCTCACAAATATTTAAAGTCTTAATGGCTTTTAAATCCAAAGTGTATTTTCAGTATGACCTGGTTTCACGTATTAATTTCATAATATGGTATTATAAGTTCATTTCCCTACACAGTTAAGGTGAGTGCTGAACACTAAACGTTCTCATTAATACATTTCTGTACTTTATGTTTTCTGCTTTGTTTTTTTACCCTCATGTTTACAAACAGATTTCTCAGCCTTTCATCATTTCCGCTTACATCATAGAGGCTCGTCCTGCTCCGCGGAAGGTCCGTCGCGCAACAATGCGCAATGTTTAGTTCCGCACATGCGGACGCAGTGAAATATGCCTTGGTGCAAACAGGGAGCTACAGACAAGCTCGTCCGAGAGTTCTTACGCACTGGAACCGCTGCAAGGTTTGACTTTGCTTGAAACGTGTGACGTGACGGCTGAATATTGAATCGGTGTAGCTCAGATAGACACAGGGGACGCAGTAAAGATGGTGCCAGCTGTTGCACTGCAGGCCAGCAGACATACGCTTTTATTTCTGTGTTTGTACTTCATTGTTCAACAAAGACGAATAAACAAGCTTGTCTGTCTTTTTTTCCTTTTTTATCTGTTATAAAACAGGTAAACATAAGTGCTGTATTAAATGTATTCGGACGGTTTTGTTTATTGCTTGATAGCCAGCAGTAGCTTATTAAAACAACCTCCAGCATATGTCTTGAAAAATACATGTTAAGTTAACATTTATTATTATTTGATGATTCAGAAAGCTTCAATTCAGTATTCAGCATGAGATTTGGTTTTGTATGTTCTAACTTTTCCCCCAAAATGTGTGTTATGTAATGATGGCTTATGGGTTTTGCTGGAGAGCCAGGCTTAATGCAAACACAGCTGTCAAGGTCAGAGGCAGTCTGCTGTCTGTCCCAGGTGTTCCTCTGACATGTTTGTTTGTGATCAGTCTACATGTGATGATCTGTAAATATGCTCTTTCTATCCAGTTGTCTGTACTGGGTACACCCAAAACACCTTTTTCTTTACGTTTCAGAAACAAGATGATGAAAAACTGGGGTGTAATTGGTGGAATAGCTGCTGCCATGGCTGCTGGGGTCTATGTACTTTGGGGGCCAATTTCAGACAGGAAGAAAAAGAGAAAAGGTGAGTTTTCTGTTTTCTTGGTGATATACTGCTTCGTCTACTTAACAATAATAATATGATGTATTATTATTACTACTAATAACTGTGTAATTTCTCTTACAGGGATGGTTCCTGGTCTGCTTAATCTGGGGAACACATGCTTTATGAACTCACTTCTCCAGGGCCTGGCAGCATGTCCTTCCTTCATCAGATGGCTTGAAGACTTTACAAATGAAAGCAGTAACCATCAGGAGAGAACTGAGAGAGAGACTCATCTGTCCAGATCTCTGATGCAGTTACTTAAAGGTTATTTCCCATTCACTAACAGATAGCACAAATCCACAGTATGTTAGTGCATGCTAACAGCGTGATCTCTCCATCTTTGTGCAGCCCTGTCAAGTCACAATCCTGGAGAAGATGATGTTTTAGATGCAGGAGGCCTTTTAGAAGCTCTTAGACTTTACAGATGGCAAATTAGCTCCTTTGAGGAGCAGGTAAGATGTTTTCAAAAACAACGCAGTTGTGTATGTTACAGTTTTTTTTTTCAGAATGTTATATTTTTTAAATGAATAGTTCACCTAAAAATGGAAGAATTACTTATGTTTAGGATTTTTAAAAATGTATTAAATGACTGTCACTTTTTTATTTTATTTTCAGGATGCTCATGAGCTCTTTCATGTTCTCACATCATCATTAGAGGAGGAACGGGAACGCCAACCCAGAGTCGCTCACCTGTTCGACATGCAAACACTAGAGGTAAACGCATACACGAGTATTACGACACCAATGATAGCTTGTAAGCAAATTAGTTAATAATAGACAGGTTTAATTTACATTCTTGCCATCCTGCTGTTAATGCTTTCAGAAATCTGTGGAGTCCAAAGAAAAAAACATAAGCTGCAGAACTGGAGGTAAATGAATACTTGATTTTTTTTTAAACATTCTGTTTTTTTAGCATTTAGTAATTTATCTTCTTCATATTTAGGCCCACTACATCCTATTCCAAGTTTATGGAGGACTCGGCACCCTTTTCATGGGCGGTTAACAAGTTATATGGCTTGTAAACGCTGTGAGCAGCAGGTGATCTTTTTAAGATATTTTTGTATTACTTTTTAAATAACTGTAATAAATGTATTTTATTGAAACAATGGAATTATTAACCTTCTCTGTTTTTGATTTCAGAGTCCTGTGCACTATGATTCTTTCGACAGCTTGTCTCTTTCTATCCCGTCAGTACAGTGGGTAAGCAGACTTGTTCTGTAATACAAAATTACATGTAGTTAATGTAAAAGGCTAATCTACACATCACAGTTGAAGTTGTATTACCCAGCTGGCGTATTACCGAGCTATCTTACAGACAAATTGTATATAGTTTGCATCAGTTGTATTCACGTTCATCCTTTCAGGGTCGGCCAGTTACTTTGGATCAGTGTCTTCAGCACTTCATCTCCTCTGAAACCATCAAAGAAGTAGAGTGTGAAAACTGTACCAAGGTATGAAACTTGTTTAGGAGGACGAGTAACTTTAGTACCATTGTACCAGGGTCAGAAATGAAAGGGCCTGTGGCAAAAATGTCACCAAAATAAACAAAAATAGCTCATAAATTTAAGACAAAGGGGCAAAAAAGTCCCTAGCACAATTAAACACTTTGCCTTGCGAAAGTATTCATACCCCGCCTTTTTTTTTTTTTTTTCATTTTATATTGCTGCCTTTTGTTAAATTACTTTTTTTCCACGTCAGTCTGCACTCCATACACCATAATGACAAGGCAAAAACTGAATTTTCACAACTTTCTAAATGTAATACAAATTTAAAAAATAAATTTACATTGCATAAGTATTCAAACTCAGTACTTAGCTGAAGCACCTTTTCCATGTCAAGTCTTTTTGGGTATGATGCAACAAGCTTTGCACATCATTTGGAAATTATCTAACATTCTTCTCCGCACCTCTTCAACTCTAAAGCTCTGTCAAGTTGGATGGGGGCTGACACCACATTTTCTGGTTTCTCTAGAAATATTTGATTGGCTTCAAGCTCTGGCTGGGCCAATCAAAGACATTCACAGAGTTGTCTATAAGCCACTCTTGCTGTGTGCCTGGTTTCCTTCAAACATGATGCATGGAATAGAGGTTCATCAGACCACAGAATCTTGTTTCTCACAGTCTGAGGGGCCTTTAGGTGCCTTTTTTTTGCAAATACCAAGCGCACGATTCATGTGTCTTCATTTAGGAGAGGATTGAGTTTGGCCACACCACCATAAAGCCAAGATTGATAAAGTGTTACAGTGATGTTTGTCCTTCTGTAGGTTTCTTCTATCTCCATGTAGGATTATGCAGCTCAACTAGAGTAGAGTCAGGTTCTTGGTCACCAGTCTAACCAAAGTCCTTCTCAATCAATTGCTCATCTTGGCCAGGAGGGCAGCTCTAGGAAGAGTCATGATTGCTGCAGACTTCTTCCATTAAGGGTAACGGAGACTACATGCTTCTGTGAACCTTCAGTGCAGCAGATTTTTTTCTGAACTCTTCCTCAGATGTGTTGCTTGACACAATCCTGGTTCTGAGCTCTACAGGCAGTAGAGTCCTAGATAAGGGTATGAATACTTATGCAATGGAATTTTTTAACTTTTTTTTTTATTTGTAATATTTTGCAGATAAGTTTAAAAAAATGTTTTTTCCCTTGCAATTATGGTGTATGGAGTGTAGATTAATGAGGGGAAAAGTAATTTAAAGCAGTTTAACATAACAAAACATGAAGGGGTATGAATACTTTTGCAAGGCACTGTATAACAAAAGGTGATTATAAACATTGCCCTCAAAAATGTAAAAAATGTATGTCCCTGCATTGTACCTAATTTGTTTTCTTTGTAACTTCTGAGCATTACTGACCTGATTCTCTCTGTCTCTGTAGCAACAGGCTGGAGACCTTGTAAATGGAGAAGTCCTTGAGAGTCAAAGGACGACATTCGTCAAGCAGCTGAAACTTGGAAAGGTAGACATGATTGTTATTCTCTCCTTCAGACCAACAACCTTTTTAAAACATTTACAGGTACCCTCTTAAGCACTCTTAAATAACCTCCTTTTGGCTTGTGTGTGTTTCTTTTCACCTTTAGTTGCCACAGTGCCTCTGCATCCATTTGCAGAGACTGACATGGTCTAAAGAGGGCACTCCCATTAAGAGACAAGAGCATGTTCAGTTTACAGAATATTTGTCTCTGGATCGATACAAACATTGTACTGCTGGTCAAAACCCACAGGGCACCAGCAGAACAAATAAGCCCACATCTGCCAAAGCTGCCAGAGACCCAAAAGACAAAACCATTGCTAATGGTGTCGGTAAGAAATGTGAACTCATTTTCCAGCGGTTATGTGATGTTGTCATTTAGATCTGTGAATGTGGATCTGTCTTAAGATAAATGTCAATTTCTTCTGCAGATTCAGAACACTGTAACAACAATAAGCCATTGTCCAATGGAACCTTTCCATCCATCTTTCTACACTCACCAGGATTGAGCTCACAACTCAACCTCACTTATGACTACAGGTAGATACATGCAAGCATGCTTTACGGGGAATGTAATGTATTTCAGTGTATTTCATGCAAGAACATACCCTTTTTCTCCTCACTCTAGCACCTCAGATTACCTCTTCCGCTTGACAGCCGTCCTGGTTCATCATGGCGACATGCATTCTGGACATTTTGTCACTTACCGTCGCTGCCCTGCCGCTCACCGTGGAACATCTCCTTTTAGCTCCCAGTGGCTCTGGGTGTCTGATGATTCAGTGAGGAAAGCAAGTCTTCAGGAGGCACTCTCCTCCAGCGCATATCTGCTCTTTTACGAACGAGTGCAAAGGCCCGGTCTGAGGGTAGAAGAGTAGCATCTCAGTTGACCCGGGTTGCTTATTCTTAGTTCGAAGCTAGAGCGTTAACCCTCGCTTTTCTCCATTCCAGGCCATGCTACTATGGCCAAAATGCAACCGTGCATCCCTGTGCATGCAGTTTGGTGCGCATGTTGTTTTGTGAGAAAGAGGGAAGATGTGGGTTCTGTATATCATAATTTCCACCTTAATCTTGCTCAGCGTCTATGGCAGTTGTTTTAGAAAACTTCTAGGTCATTGTCTGAGCATAGGAGAGACGCCAGTCGTGATTACTACACGTTGCCACTGATATGGGATTCTTACACAGAGATTTGAACTTGTTTTTGTCTGGAAAATTCTACATTTCATGATAATGGTTTGTTCCAAACTGACCCTGAATTGTTGCCTTGCTCATTAAGCTAATTATTTGTTAGAAGTAAATTTGACATGGTTTCTCTTGCCGTTTTTTTTTTTTTTTCATTAATAATGTCTTTGTCAAGGAGTTACATCATACAGTATATTTATGCAATTTGCATATAACAGTCTTTTGTAACGTAACAACCACTAAGTTAGTTAAGGGAGAATGCAAAATCAGGGGATGTATCCTCACCAGGTGTTGTGTGTCTACATGTAGATCAGGTTTCTTATGAATCCTGCTTAATTTGTGTTTAGTTTTGTTGTATGATTTACATTTTCTGCATCATTTTAAATTAGTGAATGCTTAGAAAGGAAATGTAGTAAGAATATGGGAATGCAATCCATATTACAAATCCTGGATATTTACCAAATAGGTTTTCTGCTGACATAAATATCTCAATATACATCCATTTCCAGTGTTATTCTGTAAATTCCTTGTTATACGTTGATTGTACATGATGCTATTTGCACAATTGTATATTTTTATGATATTAGTGTGTATGAATGTGTGGGTGAACATTTTTTTCACATGTAAATTAAATTAAATAAAATCTGCAACAGTGATATTCCTTTCTCCTTTCTCTACAGCTTCACATTTAAAGGATTAGTTCACCCAAAAATGAAAATTCTGTCATTAATCATGTAGTTCCAAACCTGGAAGACCTGTATCTTTAGAACACAAATTAAGATATTTTTGATGAAATCCAAGAGGAAGGGTCATACCACAATTCATAAAATTACGGTTGAACCACTGGTGTCACATTTTAATGATACCTGTACTGCATTTCTGTGCTTGTCCATTGTAGGACACTTGCTGTCTATGGAGGGACAGAAAGCTCTCAGATTTCATATCTTAATTCCAAAGATAAACAAAGGTCTTATGGGATTAGAACAACCTGAGGGTAAGTAATTAATAACATAAGTTTCATCTTTGGGGGAAACTATCTCTTTAAATCTTGTGACTACAACCCTTAGGGTTTTATTTTTTAGCTCAACAGTATTTGTCATCATTCGTTTACGTTATTCGGAAATTAAAATTGATATTCTAATGTCTTCTCTTCTGATAACATGATAGTTGGTTTGGAACAACATGTTGAGCATGAGTAAATTACAGAATGTTCTGTCCCTTTAAGAACTGGTCTAGCTTGTCTCTTTAAGAGACAGCACGTGGACTTTAGGGTGTGGTCATGTAGAAATAAGCCAATAGGATTACACGGTGCCCTCTGTTTTATGACGTACACACTCAGACCACGCACGCTGCGTTCGACCCTTTTTAACAAGGATTTGCACTTTCTTAAAAAAAAAAAACGAAAACGTTGACTTAGCTCCAATGATCCAAGTGCATAGACTGTCGAGCTAAACTGACGATGCCAACGCAAAGTGTACTTGTTCGAGACCCCTCGTTTCTGACGAGGGTACTACAGCAGTATTTGAGTTTGTTAAAGAAATATCCAATCATCACCAAATCGGTTACGAGGTCAGTTTACATCTTTGTTAAAGCTAGTCGGCTAGCTGTAGATTTAGGGGAAATCAGTTAACGTTACGTTTAATGAAAATTATAATCCTGATCGTTA
The DNA here is from genome assembly GCF_022985175.1 of Labeo rohita. NCBI lineage: Eukaryota > Metazoa > Chordata > Actinopteri > Cypriniformes > Cyprinidae > Labeo > Labeo rohita. The sequence goes on from NC_066873.1 coordinate 35,170,049, forward strand.
TCTTAGTCAAACCACTTACAAATTATTGTTCGTAAATATACACGGGTCATACTACAACTACACTGAATTCTGCTTGCACTGATGCAAGTAAAACTTATCTTTTTATTGTTATGCTTAAAGAAATACAACATATAGGCAAATATATTGCAGTTTGTTGTCTTTTCACAAAAATCTTAAAAGCAGTTTTATTCTTGTTAGTTCTGATCGTGATAGAGTCATTTTCAGTATAGTTTACTTTCAACAAGTTGGTTACACCTTTGAGTTGTGAAATGTAGGCCTGACTGTATAATTATAAGATAATGATCATTAATACTCAGTTTTATATTAATACAATTTAATTATTATTGATTTATTGGTAACACATTACAATAAGGTTCATTAGGTGACATTAGTTTACATGAACTGAGAATGATCATTTACAGCATTTTAATCTTAGTTAATGTTAATTTCAGCATTTACTAATGCATTATTAAAATCATAAGTTGTGTTTGTTAACATTAGTTAATGCACAGAGAACTAAAATGAACTAACGATTAACAACTGTATTTTTTTATTAACTAACATTAACAAAGATAAATAAATAATGTAATAAATATATTGTTCATTGTTTGTTCATGTTAGTTAATACATTAAGTATTGTTGACAAATGACACCTTATTGTAAACTGTTACAGATTTAATAAGCCATACTTAATATATCAGGAAAACGTAAGGTCAGTGAATACATAATTTAATAATAATAATATTTCTAGAATTAATAACTAAGATTAAAGTATAATGTTATACAATATTATAGATTAAAATAATATTTTATATATTTAAATATATATTTAGTTTATATTTAAAATAAAAAAACACTAAGCAAAAAAGGTAGTATCAGTCATATGTAAAGATACTTTTTTTTTTTTTTTAAGCTTAAGCCATGAAGGACTTTGCACTGAGTGTTTTTCTATTGGTTGGTTGGGAGGGTGGGGAAAACCAAGTCCAGTCAAAAGTAACACTCACTTTTGGACCAAACATCATTAGATGCAAGGCCATGTGGGTACGATGATACAATGCCACTTTTGTTCTTTCTTACAGTGGTCTTCTATCTGCTTTGGGGAATCTTCTGTCTCAAGCTTTGGAGTACAGGAAGAACAACAAAGAAAATAGCCCCAAAAAGAAAATCAATGTTCTGGGACCTGTACACTTTGCAATATTTGGGTAAAGTGCCAATGCATTTTGATTACATGCACCCCATGTAAATCATGTAAAACACTGATGTTTTACATATTTGAAAGACTACACATACATGTCACACTACACATTAAGTCTTTTTACAGTAATATTTAATACCAGGACTGGTAAGTGAGTTACAAATGTTTCTCTTTGATTTTTTTTTTTTTCAGGTTTTTCATTACTGGTCCACTCAGTCATTACTTTTACCAGCTCTTGGAGGTGCTGTTGCCAACCACTATCCCATACTGCCTGATCAAGCGCCTTCTGCTGGAACGTCTAATATTCGCTCCTGCTTTCCTCTTGCTCTTTTATGTGGTTATGAATGCTTTGGAGGTAATGTTTCATAGCTGGATTTCTTTCTGACAATCAAATTCAGAAAAATATGAAAAATAATAACAACAAAGTTGCATAAAGAGGTATGCCCAGAAAATGAGGTATGTGTAAACAAATTCAGAAATGAAGTAATATTTTTGTGCTGCATTTAAAGGGACAGTTCACCCAAAAATGAAAATTCTGTCATTAATTACTCACCCTCATGTCGTTCCAAACCTGTAAGACCTTTGTTCATCTTCGAAACACAAATGAAGATATTTTTGATAAAATCCGAGAGCTTTCTGACCCTGCATAGACCGCATCGCAACTGATACATTTAAGGCCCAGAAAGGTACCAAGAGCATTGACAGAATAGTCCATGTGACATCAGTGGTTCAACCATAATTTTATAAGGCTACGAGAATACTTTTTGTGCACGAAAAAACTAAAATAACAGCTTTATTCAACAATTCTTCTCCTGTGCAGGGTCAGAAAGCTCTCGGATTTTGTTGATGTTCTTGGTACCTTTCTGGACCTTGAACGTGGTATGACCCTTGCTGTCTGTGCAGTTTTGGAACGACATGAGGGTGAGTAATTAATGACAGAATTTTCATTTTTGGGTGAACTATCCCTTTAAATGCAGCACAAAAATATTACTTCATTTCTGAATTTGTTTACACATACCTCATTTTCTGGGCATACCTCTTTATGCAACTTTGTTGTTATTACTGTCACTGACACATTGTACTACCATTAACTGTCAAGTATGGAGAAGTTGGTAGTAAGTACGGTAAGATTGGTAATAAAGCAAGTTTTTCGTAATGCTATTGAGCATGAAGCAACAGGACTTTTCATGAGAATGAGCAATATTTTCATGAGAAGAATGGAAATGGAAATGTGGAGAAATCCTTCATGTTGCTCAACTTTGACCAGAATATAGAGTTGCAGGCCAATGAACTTCACCTGTTTGCTGATCTGTAGTTTGCAGTCTTTCAGCTCAAATCAGTTATGGTGTTTTTTTGTTATAGCTACACTACCAGTGAAAAGTTTTTGAACAGTAAGATTTTTAATGTTGTTTTTTTTTTTTTTTAAAGAAGTCTCTTCTGTTCACCAAGCCTGCATTTATTTGATCCAAAGTACAGCAAAAAAAAGTACAATTTTGGAATATTTTTGCTTTTTAAAATAACTGTTTTCTATTTGAATATATTTTAAAATGTAATTTATTCCTGTGATTTCAAAGCTGAATGATCCTTCAGAAATCATTCTAATATACTGATTTGCTGCTCTATTATTAAACCTCTATTAATATTATTATGTTGAAAACAGCTGAGTAGAACTTTTTTAAGGTTTTTTTGATGAATAGAAAGTTAAGCAGAACACCATTTATCTGCTTTTGAATGGCAAAGGGTATAATGTTAAAAAAGGTTTTTATTTCAGATAAATGCTGATCTTTGGATCTTTGTATTCATCAAAGAATCCTGGAAAAAAAGTACTCAACTGTTTTAAATATTTGTTAATAATAAAAATGTTTATTAAACAGCAAATCAGCATATTAAAATAATTTCTGAAGGATCATGTGACACTGAAAACTGGAGTAATGATGCCGAAAATTTAGCTTTGATCACAGACATAAATTTCATTTTAAAATATATTAAAATAGAAAGCAGTTATTTATTAAAAAAATATTTCAAAATATTACTGCTTTTGCTGTAATTTGAATCAAATAAATGCAGGCTTGGTGAGCAGAAGAGAATTCTTTAAGAAACATTAAAAATCTTTCTGTTCAAAAACGTTTGACTGGTAGTGTACATTGATTTGCACTAAACTAAATGTGATAATTGCAGGGCAAAACTCTCGCAGATGTTCAGAACAAACTTAAAACGAGTTACTGGCCTGCAATGAAGATGAACTGGAAGGTTTGGACCCCATTTCAGTTTATCAACATCAACTATGTACCTGTACAGGTAGGCGTAAGAGCATTACACCAGTTCTCTCAGATTGCATAAGGCTTTTCTGATCCCTTATCTCACTTTTTTTTTTCTCTTATTCTTTGCACAGTTTCGAGTGCTGTTTGCCAACATGGTTGCCTTGTTCTGGTACGCCTACCTGGCCTCGGTCAGGAAATGAAACCACAAAACCAGCTACAGTTGGTGTAGGTTGGTTGAATCCAGTTTGTGCCTTTACAGGACTGCTGCACATCAGATATGTTTTAAATGTCTTCCAGGATAACTGACAGGGAATATTGGCCAGTTTCTGTCAAATAACTGATGTGAATGAGTAATGAGATTTTTACTGCTACTTCCACTGACTGTTAATAAAGTGTTGCTCTGTTATGAATCATTTTAGATAAAACAGATCTTCTGAATGTCTTTCTACTGCCTGTGGAAGCACTGACAATGATGTCAGGTTTTTTGTTGTAGTTGATTAACTAAAACACTGATACTGCTATTATCATGACTCTTTAACTAAGAGTTAATCTACATAAATAGCAGAGCTAATATATTTTGTATACTTGCGTAGCCCTGATAAATGTGGACAATGTTGTTTTTTGTGACATTTGGTTTGAAATAATTCTCAACACACACACGCCAGTATTTAAGACAGCTCTTAGCAGCTGTAAAGTTAACAAATAAGATATAATTTATATATGCACTATATTTATTTATTAATTAATTATGATTCTTTTTAATTCTAAAAAAGTTGCATCTTTCACACACACACACACACACACAGTCAGTCCTGAATATTCATGATTGTTTTGAAACTCACCACCATAATGAGTTTCCTTTTCAGGGACTATTCAGCAACTTTCTGTTTCCTTTCTCCAGAAAAGCAGTGAGCATAACAGGCCATAAACATGACGTAAGGCACAAACATCTAGGTGTGTTCAGAAGTTGAATTCTCATGCACAGGTGTTACGAAATAGTGGGCTTTTTTGAAAAGTTTGAACCAGTGTGAAATTATGAACAGTATGACCAGTTATTTGTTCCTTAATGCTTCTATTATTATTTTTTTTACTTGGAGTAATTACATTATTGGTGTAACATCCATTAAATATGCAATAATACTCAGCACTCAAAAATAAAGGTTCCAAATAAAAGTTTTCACAGTGATGCCATAGAAGAACCATTTTAGTTCCCAGAAGAACCTTTTCTTAAAATATATGCAGAAGTAAGCTTATGGGCGAGACTTCCAGTTCATTAGCCGCTATAGGGAACTAACAAGAAGAATAACAAAATGCAGTAAACAGTTAAACTGTTTGCACTACAAACCAGTGTGTTCATAATTAAGATAAGACATTAAAATAATATGGTAAGACACACCAGTTTGCAATATTAAGCAGCAAAACAAGGTAAAAATAAAGCTAAAAAAATAAATATTTATCTTTTACAGCTAAAAATAACTGGATGCCAATGAGCCCAGAAGCCAGACCCATAAAATTTAAACATAATAATGCTGAATCTTGTTGAGTTTAGATTTGTTGCCATAATATATCCATAACATGGTTTGTGCTACATTGCAGTTTGCTTTTTGATATTTGAGACTTTTGTAGAGTTTTATAAAGAAAAGGTGTTTCATCGACAGCTACGCAACTTTCATTTTCCATTCTCCTAAGTGAATCTTTGGCAAGAGAGGGTATTCCCCGTGATCACAAGACGAGGAAGACCCAGGTGATCCAAAACACGGCCTAGAGAACTAGCACACCTATTCTGATATGTACTGTGTAGAATTTGGAGCATATCAGTCTGGATTACTTAATCAGATTCCAAAAATGAAGTACGTAGATTACATTAAACATACTTGTAATCAGACTAAAGTTACGTTTTGTGGATTTCACCATTATTATTTACACAACAGCAATATATGATTTAATTCATGTTTCAATATTGCATCAATCACTGATCATTTAATTAATTCATTTTTATTTGAATTATCACTGTGTAGGTTATTTAACCATTCCTATACCTTTAGATGTTTTTTTTTTCACATTAAAATGCACAAATTCACAGTTTTTTAAAAATATTTTAAATAATTTACTATTCTGACGTTCTCTGACATTGGTTATGTTCACATGACATGCCGGTAAACAAATAAAGTATTTCATTTTTTTTTTTAGTAAGTGTATTATTATTTATTTTATAATGGCTTATTTAAATGTAACATTTTTATGATTTAATTATTAGCTTTTCATTAAACTCACAAACCTTAAAGGGGTCATCGGATGCAAAGTTCACTTTTTCATGTTGTTTGAACATTAATGTGTGTTTGGCAGTGTATGTACACTGTAAAAAATGCCCGTGAATTTAACAGTAAAAAACTGTAAAAATGCTACAGTAAAAACATGTTAAATGGTTAACAGTAAAAGACTGTAAAATTTACAGTGAATAACCATAAATTGACATTCCCAGAATTCCCTGTGTTTTTTTTTTTTTATTTGATGTTTTTTTTTGTTGAAATAACTCTTTCTTCTTAGTTTTTACTTAGTTTTGTACAATAGGGTTGTATGTTACATCTAATGTTGTTAAATTAATGTTTATTGCATTATTTCAGTTTCATGTGTGTTACCATGATGGTGTTTAGTGTTTGTGTGAATGACACTGTGCATCTTCTATGTATGTTAATATTTAAAAGCTGTTTGCCATGAGCTTTGGTTCATCATGCGACTTTCTCATCACCACCTGCTTTTGGTGGTTATCAGTGTATTACAAAGGTACAAAACAGATTTTAGTATTTCAATAGGTTGGTAAATTAACATTATATCAGTTAATGAAATTACAGTATTTACCTGTAAATTTAAGTGAAAACCGTAAAATGTTAAACGTTGCTACTGTAACTTTTACGGTAAAATTCTGGTAACCACAGCTGCCGTTTTTTTTACCGTACATTTTACGGATTTTTTTTTACAGTGTACAAATCTACACTATAATGATAAAAATCCATGCAGTGGTTTTTAATTAATCTGTAAAAATAATATCCCCTTTTTCAAATCGAGCCACTCTCAGATGCCATAGGCCACTCTCACGATAGTTGATTGACATGAGCGTCTTACCTCAGACCAGCTGTGACAGTCCAATTTTTAATCAAAGTATATTAGAGACTTTTCATTAAGACCCTAAAGAATCATATCAACTTGTGGAAAATGGGCATCCGATGACCCCTTTAACAAATTCCAGTTTGGGGAAACCTTGACCGAATGTAATATTTAATGCACTTAATGTTGTTAATTACAACGAATGTAATATATTTTGTTAATCTTTGTATTTTTATGTCAATGTGGTGCAAGATTGAGATGTGGCTAATGTAGTTTTTTTGTTGTTGTTGTTGTTTTACACAGGCCTATTTTGTCTAAGTGACTATCATTGGTTCAGTCTTCAATATGGGTGCCTCAAAAATAAGGCAAGACAAGTAGCCTATTAAAAATGAGCTAAAAAGCCTAGGTATTTCTTATTTCTCCTATCCACAAAGTTTAAGCCACAAAGGACTTTGCACTGAATAGGTTTACAAGTTTTATCTGAAAAGTGTGTTTTCATTTGATGTGATTGAAAATCAGGGTTATTCCACCAAATACTGATTTCTTAACTCTTCAAAAGTTAAAACACTGGTATGGTGTTGTTTAACAATGAATATAAACATGTCTGAAAACATAGTTTTTTAGTTTTTTATTTTATTTTTTTGATCAGTTGTCATTTCATGGTCTAAATGATATCATTTTTATGTACATTTTAAGAAATGTCAAGCAGTAGTTTACAGAACAAAACAAATTACGCTTTACTAAACTTAGGAATGTTTTCAGCATTTATTACTTACGATGCAAAACAGCTACAGTAAAAATCATTCAAATAACGATGAAAGATACAGTTCTATTAAATGCAGCTGCTACAGCACACTGGAATTGTGTGACTTCTTAAGACGTGAGTTATTGCACAATCAACGGTTAAAATCCCAATATTCTGATACTGAGTATAATATAGGTTTATATTATTTACAACATTTATATCATGTAACAGTTCTTTTTCACACATTCTAACAGATTAACCTCCTCGGAGACGGCCAGTCATGTGAATGGTGCTTCCCTGTTCGATGCCGTAGTCTTGCAGCTTCGCGCCAGACATCAGATTTGTGCCGCCGTAAATCAGCCTTTGCTGGTCCTTGACGACTCTTTCTTTGTTGTAGATCTTAGTCTGGAGCTGATCTACGGTCTCGTTGACATCAACATCGTAAGTTTTGGTCTGGCCGCTCAAGTTCTTGACGAAAATTTGAGAACGCACAGGTTTCGTGATGAGCAGACCCACCACTGATCCAGAGTGCAACCCGTAACTGCTGAGGGTTCTGGAGTCATCCTCAAGACTGATATGGGTACCGTTATCGGCGGAAAGCTTCTGTTTGTTAGGATGTTCTCCGAAGTACTGAAAAATGAGCTTCTTGAGGTCGCCAACTGTGGCGTCACCGCTCACTTCCAGATGCTTCACTTGTCCGTTAAGCAGTTTAATTATCAGTTCCATCATCTTTCAAAACGAGATAAAATATAAAGTAATTAAAATGAGGTTACTACAACATAAGTTACTTGCTTAAAACTGGAGATTAGCGTTAATGCTCAATAATTTTCATAAGTAAGTATGCGCTTACCAGGCTGTTTGTTCAAATATTCTGCTGAATATGACTTTCGCTGGATTGCTTTCTCCAAAAGTAGTAGACTGGTAAGTCCCACCGAAGTCAAACACCGACAGTGTGCAAATGGATGAATATATAAAGTATCAGCTCAAGCCCCGCCTCAAAATAATGTTTCATTTCTGAAGACTTAGTCACTTTCGGTTTCCATTCTCAGCCAATGTAAGTCGTGAGAAATCATTCAGCACAACGTTTAGCGACGTAATAGAACGTAAGAACGTAAGAAATAACCAATGCAGATATGAATAGATTTATTTATAATAATATAATATAAATTATTATATTATATTATATTATATTATATTTACGCACAAACATTTTTGGAACCCAAAGCGTCCTGGGAAGCTGAAGCGTTATATATATATATATATATATATATATATATATATATATATATATATATATATATATATATATATATATATATATATATACACTACCGTTCAAAAGTTTGGGGTCAGTAAGACTTGTAATAGTCTTTAAAGAAGTCTCTTATGCTCGTCAAGGCTGCATTTATTTGATTAAAAATATAGAAAAAAAAAGCAGTAATATTGCAAAATGTTTTTACAATATAAAATAATGTTTTTTATTTTAACATACTTTAAAATAGAATTTATTCCTGTGATGAAAAGCTGAATTTTTATCAGCTGTTACTCCAGTCTTAAGTGTCACATGATCCTTCAGAAATCGTTCTAATATGCGGATTTATTATTAGAATGATCAATGTTGGATAATATCAACAGTTGTGCTGCCAAATATTTTTTGGAACCTGTGATTTTTTTTTTCAGGATTCTTTCATGAATAACAAGTTTAAAAAGTACAGTGTTTATTCAAAATATAAATATTTTATAACAATGTAAATTATTTATTATTAACTTTTAATAAACTTTTAATTATTAACTTAATACATCCTTGGTGAATAAAAGTATTAATTTCTTAAAAAAAAAAAAGAAACAATAAAAATGTACTGACCCCAAACTTTTGAACGGTAGTGTGTATATATATATATATATATATATATGTTTTTTTTTTGTTTGTTTGTTTTTCCTCTACCCAAACCCTGGGTTGAGCCTGTTGGGTCATATGTTATATTTGGTTGTATTTGTTTTTGCGTCACCCAGCCATTGGGTTAGTGGCTGGGTCAATCTCACTGACCACTGAAACTATACACCTCCCTCCGACAAAACGTACGCTACAATCATTTCTAAATATTCATAATTGTTTTGAAACTCACCGCCAGTTTTATTTTCCATGATTATTTAGCAACTTTCTGTTTCCATACTTCAGAATATCAGCGAGCATAACAGGCCATAAACATGACATAAGGTACAAACATCTAGGTGTGTTTGGAGCTTGATTTTTTATGCACAAGAGTTATGAAATAGTGGAATTTTGTCGATTGCACCAATATGAAATTTTTATGTGATTTTATTATTACTTTTACTATTAGAATTTGTATTAATATTTATTTGTGTAACATCTATTAATTATGCAATTATATTCAACACTCAAAAATAAAGGTTCCAAGTGGTGTCATCCTGACACTTTAGATTTCTTGCCACAAATAATTCCAAAACACAGTTTGTGCTACAGTGCATTTTGCTTTTCAATATTTGAGACAGGCCTTTTGTAGAGTTTTATTAAGGAAAGGTGATTCATTGACAACTTCTTGCACAACCTTCATTTTCCATTCGAACCTGAGTGAATCATTGGAAAGAGGGTTTCCTCAAACATGCCCTAAAGCCCTAAACATGCCCTAAACAGAGTAAGCATGCCCATTCTGATATTTGCAGAACTTATAGTGCAGCTTATCAGTCTGTGAGTAATAATCACTTTCCAGTCATTATTATTTTGTCACCTTACAATTATAAGGTTCTATCTGCATTCTGAGCACTTTTGAGATATTGAGCTTCAAGGTTTTTGCATTCCATAGACTCCTAGAGTCATTTTTGTTTTCTAAAAAAGGCCCAAATTGTACACAGCTTAGAAAAGAAACATCACATAATGTAAATAATCACCAAATAAGAATGTGAATAACTAAATTTTGACAAAAAATGTCAGATAATCATAAGGTTGTACCATGTATATGGTTTCTGGAGACACAACACCCTTTTATGACTTTTTTATGACTCTATATGAAAAATACTTAGTTGTTTAAGTCTGCTTTTTACTTCAGGACACTAATGACAACTGGAAACATAAAATCCCCACAGTGATCTATTCTGGAATTGTAAGAATGTCTTCCTTATTGTTCTCCATTCCAGTGTGTGAGCATGAACACCTCACATGGCAAGTGTGTGTAAATATGTGTGAACTGTGATGAAATATTTGTTTACATAAGCCTTTTTTGTCCTCAAGTGACAAGACCATGGTTTTCAGCAAGGGGACCTCAAACATTATTTGAATAGGGAAAGTGAGCTAAAAAATCAAGACATTTCTTATTGTTATTATTTCTGAATAAGGGGTTCCTTAAAATCTTAAAATCTCAAAAAAGTTTCACAGTAAATTTTTTTAAAAGAACAAACATTTTATAATTATGCCAAGCTTTTTGGGGTAGAAATTGTGAGTTTAAAAATCTTATTCAGTAAATCACAATAGCTTGAGAACCACTGAATTAGAAAACAGGTGGATAAAAACGGAAAGACTTCTTGAGAATAATTTAAGCATTTATTATTTTAGTCACAGTGAAAGACCATTCATAACAATAAAATATACACTTATATAAAGTGCAGATAAATACAATGGAATTACCTGAGCTCCCCCATGATAAACAATTATGATGTTTGTTTCACAATCAAGACGTTTTATCATTCACAAAAAAGTAATTAAACCATTCTTACACCAAGTAATAGGTCTATCGTATTTACATCACTTAACACGTTTTAGTCCTTTTTGCACGCATTTAATCGATCAACCTCCTCGTAGACGGAGAGTCATGTCAATAGTGCTTCTTGCTGTGATGTCGTAGTCTTGGAACTTCCTGCCAGACTCCAGCTGTTTTTCTTTGTAAATCAGTCTCTGCTGATCCACGGGGACTCTTTCTTTGTTGTAGATCTTAGTCTGGAGCTGATCCACGGTCTCATTATTGATATCAACATCATAAGTTCCCGTCTGGCCCTTCTCATTCCTGACGAACACTTGGCAAGGCGCGTTCGTGATGAGCAGACTCACCACTGATCCGGAGTGCAACCCGTAACTGCTGAGGGTCCTGGAGTCATCCTCAAGGCTGATACGGGAACCGTTATCGGCGGAGAGTCTCTGTTTGTAAGAAGGCTCTCCGACGAGCTGACAAATGAGCTCCTTGAGTTCGCCGACTGTGGCATCACCGCTCACTTCCAGATGCTTCACTTGTCCGCTCAGGAGTCTTATTGTCAGTTGCATCATCTTTCAAAAAATGATAAAATATAAAATAATTAAAATCAGGCTACTACAACGTAAGTTACTTTCTTAGAACTTGAGATTAGCGTTAATGCTTAATCATTTTACAAATAGGTATGCAGCTTACCGGGCTGGTTGTTCAAATATTTTGATGAATATGGATTTCGCTGGATTACTTTCTCTAAAGAGTAAGACTTGTAAGTCGCACCGAAGTCAAACACTGACACCGACAGTGTGCAGAGGCATGAATATATGAAGCATCAACTCAAGCCCCGCCTCAAAATATTTCGTTTCTGACAACTTACTCACTCACTTTCGGTTTCCATTCTCACGCAACTGCTGATGTAAGTCCTGGGAAATCTTTAACCAACAATTTAAGCGGAAATAAACAATGCATAAAATGAATGAATGAATAAATAAATACATAAGTCAAACATTCTAGGAAGGTAAAAGTAAAAATAACCATTATAGGACGTTTTGTAGGCTTCAGGTACTTCAAAAATAATTCCTGCAACGTTCTGAGAACCCACAGAGAACAAATGATAAAAGACTGCAGGAACCATGGTCCTTTTTTTGCTGTTTATCTTGTATTCCATGTTGGGTCATATGTTGGGTTGTTTTTTCCAGTGCTGGGCAGTTTTTGTGTCGCCCAGTCACTGGGTTAGTGGTCAATCTCACTGTCCGCTGAAACTATCCCCACTTCCCACCATCCTATGAACTGTTTAAATGTTTCACAAACATACATTTCTAAATATTCATGATTGTTTTGAAACTGCACCACCACAATGAGTTTCCTTTTCAGTGATTATTCAGCAGCTTTCTGTTTCCATACTTCAGAAAAGCAGTGAGCATAACAGGCCATAAACATGACGTAAGGTACAAACATCCAGGTGTGTTTGGAGCTTGAATTCTCATGCAATTACAAAATAGTGGAATTTTGTTGATTGCACCATGTGAAATTTTGTAGAGTATGGCCAGTTATTTGTTCTCTGATGATTTTATTATTACTTTTACTTTTACTATTATTATTATTTTTATCACATTTACTTATTTGTGTAACATCCATTAAATATGCAATTATGCAAAATATGCAAAAAAAATAATAATAATAAAAAATAAAAAGAAAAGAAAAGAAAGGTTCCAAATAGTGTCATTCATGATGACTTTAGATTTGTTGCCACAATAATTCCATAACAAAGTTTGTGCTACAGTGCAGTTTACTTTTCAATATTTGAAACAGGCCTTTTGTAGAGTTTTATAAAGAAAAGGTATTTCATTGACAGTTTTTATTGCACATCCTTCATTTTCCATTCTTCTGAGTGAATCATTGGAAAGAAAGGGTATTCCCCATGATCACATGACCACTGAAGGTTTCCTCAAACATGCCCTAAAGCCCTAAACATGCCCTAAACAGAGCAATCGTGCCCATTCTGATATGTGCAGAACTTAGTGCAGCTTATCAGTCTGGGAGTAATGATCACTTTCTAGTCATTATCATTTGTCTTGTACCATGTATATGGTTTCTGGAGACACAACAGCCTTTTTTATGACTTTTTTTATGACTCTATGACAATGAAAAACACTTTTGTTTAAGTCTGGTTGTACTTCAGGCCATTAGAATGACAACTGGAAACATAAAATCCCCACAGAACTGTAAGAATACCTTCCTTATTGTTCTCTTATTGTGAGCGTAAACACCTTACATGACAAGTGTGTGTGAAAATGTGTGAACTTGTTTACATATTTTGTTCTCAAGTGACAAGATTGTGGTTTTCAGCAAGAAGGCATCAAAAATGATTTTAATAGGGGAAACAAGTGAGCTAAAAATCAAGATATTTCTTATTTTTATTATTTTCTTTGAATAAGGGATTCCCATTTTGGAAAACATGAGGTATACAGGTGTGATTTACAGACCTATTCATTAATAAAATCTTAAAATTCCACAGTATTTTTTTTCAAGAATAAACATGTTATACTTGTGCCAAGCTTTAAACTGTGAGTTAAAAATATTATTCAGTAAATCATAATATATTGAAAACAACTGAACTAGAAAATAAGTAGATAAAAACAAACACTTGTTGGGAATGATTCGAGTATTTATTGTTTTAGTTACAGTGAAAGACCATTCATAATGGTAAAATGTACAGTTATATGAAGTGCAGATAAATACAGTGGCATTACATGAGCTCTTAAGACAATATGACATTTGTTCCGCAATAACAAGTTTTATCAGTTCCCAAAACAGTGATTTAACCAAAACATTCTATTGTAATAGGCCTATTATTTACATCACTTAATACTTTATTTATTTTTTAGTCCATCACTTTTTTAGTCCTTTCTGCACACATTTAACGGATCAACCTCCTCGCAGACGGAGAGTCATGTGAATAGTGCTTGCTTGTGTGATGCCGTATTCTTGCAGCTTCCTGCCAGACTCAAGCTGTCTTCCGTTGTAAATCAGTCTCTGCTGATCCACGGGAACTTTCTCTTTGCGACAGATCTTAGTCTGGAGCTGATCCACGGTCTCATTATTGATATCAATTTCATAAGTTCCCGTCTGGCCCTTCTCATTCCTGACGAACACTTGGCAAGGCGCGTTCGTGATGAGCAGACTCACCACTGATCCGGAGTGCAACCCGTAACTGCTGAGGGTCCTGGAGTCATCCTCAAGGCTGATACGGGAACCGTTATCGGCGGAGAGTCTCTGTTTGTAAGAAGGCTCTCCGACGAGCTGACAAATGAGCTCCTTGAGTTCGCCGACTGTGGCATCACCGCTCACTTCCAGATGCTTCACTTGTCCGCTCAGGAGTCTTATTATGAGTTGCATCATCTTTCAAAAAGAGATCAAATAAAGAGTAATTAAAATTAGGCTACTACAACCTAAGTTACTTAAAACATGGAGAATGGCGTTAATATTAATGCTCAATAACTTTATAAATAGGTATCCTTACCATGATGGTTGTTCAAATATTTTGCCGAATATGGCTTTCGCTGAAAGGCTTTTTCCAAAGAGTGACTGGTAAGTCGCACCGAAGTCAAACACCGACAGTGTGCAAAGACATGAATATATATAGGCATCAACACAAGCCCCGCCTCAAAATATTGTTTCGTTTCTCTAAACTTGCTCAGTCACTTTCGGTTTCCATTCTCACCCAACCCCTGATGCAAGTCCTGAGAAATCGCTGATCAACAGGTTGAGCGGAAATAAACAATGTAAATATTTTGCGAACGCTCTGTAGGCCTAAAAAAAAAAAAAAAAAACAAAAAAAAAACGCAAGAACCATGGTTCTGTTTTTGCGGGCTATCTTATATTCCAGCAAATATATAGCCTGTATGTATATAGTATATGTATCTTATACTGTATCTTATATTATAGCCTATTTGTTTTGTGTAATCTACATTAAAAGCAGCGTATAATTTATCTACATGTTTCATAAACAAAAATTAAAATTAAAAAGATAAATGGAACAACAAAAAAATAAAACAGTCATCTACTTGAGTTTCATTCACACATAACAGATAATGAGAGATCACTGGAATGAGAAAGCATTCCACATGGTCATGTGATTGGGGAAATCCAGGTAAAGTGAAGCACGTCATATAGAGCAAATACAACTGATCCATTGTGACTACAACACAGTTAAAGCCCACACACTCTAAAAAATGCTGGGTTAAAAAAAGCAACCCAACTTGGGTTATTTGGCAACCCAGCGCTGGGGTAAATATTGGACAGAGCACATGCTGGGTTATTTTGACCCAGCTGGATGGGTTAAGTGTTTTTAGCAAACATGCTATTGTTAAAATTGTTATATTGAGTTATGGTTTTAGTGGAAGTGAGTGTTTAATGTTAGAATTTTGATTGAATAAAAGAAAATGAATTACCATGCAAACAAATGCTCTAATTCATTTCAAGTAGAAATAGACAACATATATATTAATATAATATGATATTTTACATGCAGTGACCCACAATATGAAAATGTTTAAAATTATGAGTGAAACTCGTGTTTTGTGTTTACCAGTCACTTCATAACAAGTCAATAAAACATGAAAAATACACAGGACTGGTTTGAGTATTTACATTTTATTTAACAAGAAAGGGATTGGCAAGAACATAGCCCATAGAGAAGCATTAAACTGGAACTGTATGAGGAAGGATTACACTTCCCATACTTTTACTAAATGACATGAATACATTAAATCACAAATAATAAAATAAATATCTGATACTAATAGATATTAAACAGAATAAAATATAAAAATATATATATATATATGTTTTTAATCTGAGTTTAGTGTAATGAATTTATTATTATAAATTATGAATTTATCAAATCACTCCAGCATCAAATATAAAGTGTCTCTGGACGGAATCATGAATTCAAAGCGTCATCTTAAGCCCCGCCCACAAACAATAATGTTTCGTTTCTAACAACGTCACTTTGATTTCGTTTCAGGTAACCCCTGTTGTATCACTGATCAGCAGGATGATCATCAGAGTTTAATCAACAGTGCATTTTTGTTCAGTAACAACAAAATCAAACCCTAAAACACTCATAAATGTTTTTAAACATCTACGTAAATAATTCTCATTGTCTTATATATATATATTAGACAAACAAAAAAGTACCGAACACCATGGATTATTAGAATAAGTTAATTTCCCATGATCTTGGAATGTAAAGGCAAGTAGAGTAAACCATACCCAACATTATTAACATAAATAAATATTTGATACTAGATATACTAGGCCTATGTGCATTTATAGACAGTCTTATCCAGACCGAATAAAAATGTCCTTCATTACGACTTTTCCTATTTTGGCGGTTGTTAGTTGGTTCAGTAAACATTAATCCTGGTCGCGTTGATGCCCTCTATCAACCTGATCGGAGACGGAGAGTCAAGTAAATGGTGCTTCCTTTTTTGATGCCGTATTCTTGCAACTTCTTGCCAGATCCCAGCGTTTTGCAGTTGTAAATCAGTTTTTGCTGATCCACGGGGACTCCTGCTTTGTTCTCGATCTTAGTCTGGAGCTGATCTACGGTCTCTTCGACAGTAACATCATACGATTCTATTTTCCCCGTTTCGTTTTTAACCAACACCTGGAAAGATTTGGCAATAACCAGGATCACGACTGAGTTTGCACTTAAATCGTAACTCCTTAGGCTTCTGGAATCATCCTCAAGCTTGATACGTTTACCGTTTTCGACGAAAAGCATCTGTTTGGAAGGAAGCGCTTGGAAGCGCTGATAGATGCGTTGCTTAAGTTCGCGAACAGTAAGATCACCGCTCACCTCCAGACTCTGCGGTTCTCCTCCCATCAGTTTTATTGTCAGTTCCATTACCTGTCAAAATATTAGTTTTAATAATGAAATACTTCAAACTACCACAACATCCTCAGCTTATTCTAAAATAGGCTACTTAACTACGTACGTACTTAATATATGACGTGTTTCGCGACTTACCGTGCTGTTCGTATCTGCTGCTCTACAGTCTATTTGAAGTCAGCTAAATCACGCCAATGACATTCTTGGCCGGAGGCATGAATTTAAAGCATCAAGTTAAGACCTGCCCACAAACAATGATGTTTCGTTTCTGAAAACTTAAGTCACTTTGTGTATCAACAATACGTTCTTGTTCAGTCACACAAGAACCAAACCCTGAAACGTTCATACGTAGACAAACAACAAAAGGAGAGAACAGGGGTTATTGGAATGGGGAAATTTTCCATGACTACGTTTTGTACAGGCATATAAAGCAAACTAAACTTGACATTATCAACATATTAACTAAACATTTGCTAAAAATGTTTTAAGTAATCAGTTGTGTAGTTCTCTTGCATTCACATATGTTTTGCTAATCTAATTATTCTGATTATTTGATATTCTCAGTAATATGTCTTCCTTGTTGGCTATTTTTTTAGATTTGTATAATTCATTTAAATTAACTTCTATTTGTATTTGCTGTTATTTATTTACCAAAAACATTAGTGACACACAAGATAAAAATAAATATTTATTATAATGCAAGCCAGAGCGAATGTTACATATCAGTCAAAATTCAGAGTGTTTAAGCATTGCAGATCTCTCTTCTCTCTTAGGTAGTGGGATGTTTCCTGCATTAAAGAAAAGATTGATTTTTTTTTTTTTAATGTGAGTAGTACACATATTCAATTAATTAGAAAACAGTACAAAGTACAAACTATTTAATTTAAACTATGAGTCCTAGTTCAGACATACTCTGGTTAAATCATTAAAGGGATAGTTCACCCAGAAATGAAAACTAGACTACTTTGTTCTTGGTACCTTTCTGGACCTTGAATGTGGTAGGACCCTTGCTGTCTATGCAGGCTTAAAAAGCTCTCAGATTTCATCAAAAATATCTTAATTTGTGTTTCAAAGACGAACAAAGGTCTTAAGGGTTTGGAATGATATGAGGGTGACTAATTAATAACAGACTTTTCATTTTTGGGTGAACTATCCGTTTAAATTATACAAACCTCAATACTAAATGTTAGAATGGATATGAATTTGTTCTTAAGTTCTGATAGAACAGCTTGTCTTTTTAGTTATAGTATTTTTGTTGTTGTTGTTTTTACCTGGCGGTGCAACAAAATACTCCTCTACTGTGTGTTTGGCCAGGTGGAGCAGCTCCTCTGCACATTCACCCTCTGTTATTGTATCATCTCTCAAAAACAGATCTCTATATACAACAGGAAGTTCAAAGTGTAAAGTTTAGCTTCTATAAAATCGTGACATGTTGACACCGTAATGTAAGCAAACATACTTGGAGCGGTTGGGAAAAGCAGTACTGTAACCACTATTTTGCATTGAGAAAATATTGCAAATATCTATTTTTGTTTAACAATATGAACAGTCAACCAAAGAAAACACCATCAAAAAGGGTCTTAATTCAATGGATACCTCTAAACTGACTAGAAGTTGTACCCAGAACAACTAGCACACTGTCACACAACATTTATGAGCCGATGTACGCTTTAGCAAAATACCTGTCCTCCAGAACTGAATCCATCGGCTCCACACCGTCAGTGTTAACGACATGAAGTTGATCAGCAAAACGAATGGCTTTCTCCAGACAGTCCACCCCTTCTTTATTGCCAAAATCAACAAGGGCTAATCTCTCCAATTTGTCCACTAAATCTGGCGAAACTCTTGTTGGCTGCAAACAAAAAGTGAACCATGGTTATATTTTAAGTTTTTTTAGGAAAACAAATTCTTCATTTTTATTAAAAATAAATCAGTTTATTAGCAAGTATTATTAAACTCTGTGTGTGACGCATGTATAAAATAAGCAAACAAAATATGGATGCACAAAAAAAATCTATATACAAACAAAGGAAAATTTGTGTTTATATGTAATTAAATGTAATGTATGTACAAAGTAGACAGACAAAACATATATGTACAAAAACAATCTATATACAGAAATAATATTACTTTATTAATAAATATAATCGCTGTACAAGCAAACCTTTTCACATAAAAACTATGGTTTAAAGTAGGCTAACTATGTTTTTCTGCTGCCCTCTACTGGGAGGTTCAAGAAACATTGTAAAGAAAGTCAATGTAAAGCTTTATGTGGGCTTGTTACTATGCTACAGTCGTGCCACATTTTGTTTAGAAGAAATATTTGGTGATATGACAAAATTGTCGGGGTGCACATTTTACCCCACTGTTCCCCACTTGACATTTACTTTATTGAATTTATTACTATGTATATGTACAACATGAGCTGTATAAACGTGTGTGTAAAAAGAGGCATTACCGGTGGAAGTTGATTTTCAGCTACAGGCTCCCATGTGGGTACCTGAGGAACCTTAAGAGTTAAACAATATGCAAAATATTTAGTATTGCGTATTATCTCCAACATAAACACACATTTACACACTTACACATCCCAACACAACGGTCTGCAACTTAAGCTTTACCTTCGAATTCCAAGCAGAGTTACTTGATTCCCGTTTATATGTCCAACGTGACCAGGACGTTCCGCTGGCCGATACAGTGTCGCTTCGAGCGGGCAGCGTCAATACTCCACACCGGGGATGCGCAGGCCGCAGCGCCCTTGAAACTCGCGCAGCACATTTACAGAACATGTTAAAATGGCGTTCCTAAATATGTCACGTTGCTGTACGTGCGGAGCCGAATAAACAGAGCTATTATAAGAGCTGTTATAAGGATGTCTGTATTAAGAAGGACCCTTAACTAGAGACGTCCTACCAAAAAATGAACGGAAAAAAACACGCCCTGCGTTTCCGGAAGTTGAGTCTTTCTAGAGTTCAGGCCGTATCTTCTCAGAGAGGAGTGTAGGAGGTGTTTGTAAGAGCCCGGATAGCTCAGTCGGTAGAGCATCAGACTTTTAATCTGAGGGTCCAGGGTTCAAGTCCCTGTTCGGGCGAACAAATTTTTCGTCTGCCTTTTTGAAAAGCAAGTAGGCGCAGACAATTCAAACATCAATGGTTTGACTGTTCTAAATGTATTATGTATATCTATCTATCCATCTATCTATATATATATATATAACATAATATATAATAACACTCGTATAATAATTATATCATCACATTTATAATTGCATTATTTAATTTATTTTATTATAAAAAGAAAAAATGAAAAAAAAAAAACTGTTTAAAAATGCTGATATATATATATATATATATATATATATATATATATATATATATATATATATATATATATATATATATATATGTGTGTGACCCTGGACCACAAAACCAGTCGTAAGTGTCAATTTTTCAAAATTGAGATTCATAAATAATCTGAAAGCTGAATAAATAAGCTTTCCATTGATGTATGGTTTGTTAGGATATGACAATATTTGGCCGAGATACAACTGTTTAAAAATCTGAAGTCGGAGGGTGCAAAAAAATTCAAAATATTGAGAAAATCACCTTTAAAGTTGTCCAAATGAAGTTCTTAACAATGCATATTACTAATCAAAAATTAAGTTTTGATACATTTACATTAGGAATTTTACAAAATATCTTCATGGAACATGATCTTTAAGTAATTTCCTAATGATTTTTGGCATAAAAGAAAAATCATTAATTTTGACCCATACAATGTATTTTTGGCTATTGCTACAAATATACCCCAGCGACTTAAAACTGGTTTTGTGGTCCAAGGTCACATATAAGAAAGTATTACTTTTATTTAGCAAGGATGCTTTACATTGATCAAAAGTGATGATAAAGACATTTATAATGTTACGTTTCTATATCAGATCATTGCTGTTCTTCTAAACTGTCTATTCATCAAAGAAACCAGAAAAAATTCTACTCAGATGTTTTCAACATAATAATAATAATAATAAATATTTTTTGTGCAGCAAATCAGAATATTAGAATGATTTCTGAAGGATCATGTGACTGGAGTAATGATGCTAAAAAATTAGCTTTGAAATCATATAAATAGATTACATGTTAAAATATATTCAAATAGATAACAGATATTTCTAATAGTAAAAATATTTTAAATAACTTAATTAAAAATATATGTACTTTAGATCAAATAAATGCAGGCTTGGTGAGCAGAAGAGATTTCTTTAAAAAACATTAAAAATCTTTTGACTGGTAGTGTATATATATATACATATATATGCACATGCACACACACATTTAATCAATGCCTACAGAAGCAGGAATATGATGATTATATTTGTTGGAAAAATAAGAACAATTCCATTTTATTCCATTTGGTTTTTTTTTTAAATAAGTACATTTACCATTTAATATATATTTAGAATTTAACACTTTGTAGTAATTGACCACAGTGCAGCAACAACATTGACATAAAAAAAACAGACAAAATGCATACATTCAGTTTTTAAATAAATGTGTAACAACACAAAAATTATAAATGATTTTTCCTCCTTTTAGATTTTGTTTTGCAGCACAGTAAGAAATCAACAAGATTCAATGCAGGAGAATGATTAACACCTGCTCATATCAGATCACATATGTAGATTAGAATTGCTAATTCATGTGTTCACAGAAGTATGGAATACATTTGGATTAGCTTTACTATTCTTGCCTAAATGGTCATTCTTAGCCTTGTGTTACAGATCAGATTCAATTACCATTGCACCTTATTGTGGATATACCTGATCAACCAAAGGTTTTAGACCCGTAGCTGTATTGGTTTGATCATAGGATCAATACTTCATTGTGATTACATGTTATAAGGTACTATAATATAAGAGCTATAGCAGAGGAGTGTGGTTAGAGGATGAAAAAACAGTGTACATTTTATACAATTCCATGATGGAAAATAAATAAGAGCACTGATGATTTTCATTTCTTTGTGTGAATATTAGTGTCCATCTGAAAACCACGTAGGCAACGACACCAAAGTTAATAATATAGATTCTCTCTATATAATAAATATAGCATGTATTTTTCTGTACAGTCCACAAACAGCAAGAATACATCAAGCAGACAAGGCCTTGCGGTAGTGATTGTGAGTTATCCTGGTCCACACACACACACACACACACACACACACACACTCAGACTCTGACACAAGCATCAAATCTGAAAAATAAATCCTAATGCCTGATATTCATAAAGTGACTGCAAACATGACACCATTGCACTGAAACACAGCACTGACTTAAACATTACACAAACTTATGAAAAACCCAAATCATTATTCAGTTCTGTAACACAAGGAAGGAATACACAATTTACGGATGTTTTTTCTCTGTTCTAAATCTAATACCTAGAGGCATTCCTTGGTATCATCCAATAATATACTGTGTGATACGATAACCTGACCTGATTTAGTGAAACAACTCACAGTAAAGACACTGACTTGGAAATAAGCAGGGTACAAAAACACATGCAAAAGGTCAGTCGACTGAAAGCACAGCGCCCTCTACTGCTACAGTTGTATACAGGAAAATCTACATAATGTTAAAAGTGGCACATCAGAATACTTATAAAGTGTGCAGGTCATACAGAAGCCATAAGAGGTTGGTCACACTAGATTTAAAGCATGTAAAATCATCCCTATTTATTTTAGATGTCATAACAATTGACTGTAACAACACACGATTTTTAATGTTTTTGAAAGACTTTTATACTCATCAAGGCTGTTTATTTGATTAAAAATACAGAAAAAACAGCAATAATGTGAAATATTATTGCAATTTAACATAGTTGTTTTTTATTTTAATATACTTTAAAACAGAATTTATTCCTGTGATGGGAAAGCTGGATTTTCAGCATCATTACTCCAGTCTTCAGTGTCACATGATCCTTCAGAAATCACTCTAATATGCTGACTTATCAGTGTTGGAAACAGGTGTGCTGCTTAATATTTTTTTTGGAACCTGCGATATTTTTTTCAGGATTGTTTGATGAATAAAAAGTTGAAAAGAACAGCATTTATTCAAAGTAGAAACCTGTTCTAACAATGAAAGTCTTTACCATTATTTTTTTTAAATTTAACACATCCTTGCTGAATAAAACTATTAATTTCTTTTAAAGAAATAAACAAAAACAATTTACAGTACCAGAAGATTTCTATTTTTTTAAAAACATTTTATTCATTAAAAATCCTGAAAAAAACTGTTTTGACATTGATAATAAATCAGCATATAAGAATGATTTCTGAAGGATCATGTGATACTAAAGACTGGAGTAATGATGCTAAAAATTCAGCTTTGCATCACATAAATAAATTCTATTTTAAAGTATATTAAAATAGAAAAACACAATTTTAAATTGCAAAAATGTTGCACAATATTGCTGTTTTTTCTGCATTTTTAATCAAATAAACACAGCCTTGATGAGCAGAAAAGTCTTCTTTAAAAAAAAACATTACAAATCTTACTGACCCCAAACTTTTAAATGGCAGTGTATATCATGCTCTCAGGCTACTGCTTTTAATAAATGAAAAATAAAAGCAAATGTTCACATATTTATCTACTTTATAAGGCTACTAGTTTCACATGGCATTATAAAATCAAACATCTTTTTAAGTTTGTATGTAGTGCAAGATGGAAATTCCATGAATACACTACTGTTCAAAAGAAGTTTTTTTTTTTTTTATATAGAAACTAATACTTTAATTCAGAAAGGAACAATTAAATGTATTAAATCTGACAGCACAAAAACATTTATAATGTTACAAAATATTGATGTTTCAAATAAATTATGTTCTGTTCATCAAATATTATTTTCTCCAAAAAAATATTAAGCAGCACAACTGTTTTCAAAATTAAAAATAAGAGAAATGTTTCTTGATTTCTAAAAGATCATGTGACACTGAAGACAGGAGTAATAAACTACATTTTAAAATAAATAAAAAACAGTTAATTTATATTGTTTTTACAATACTGTTACTACTGTATTTTTGATCAAATAAATGTTGCGTCGGTGTGCATTAGAGACTATCAAAAAAAAAAAACTGACCCCAAACTTTTGAACAGTAGTGTGTGTGTGTATATATATATATATATATATATATATATATATATATATATATAAATATATGTGTGTGTGTGTGTGTGTGTGTGTGTGTGTGTGCCCTCCATATATGTGAATGTGAATGGAACGTAAAATCTAGTGTGACCGACTCTGGAAAATGTACCTGACCTGAACTCCCGATTTTCTATTGCTCTGTTTTAAAACCTAGTGAGCTGCCTACATAGGCAGCATTTTAAGGCATCATAGGCACACTTCTGCAACATTATGCTACTTTCTAATATATATTCTTTTGGTCAAATACTAAGGCAGCATCACATTAATGAAGATGATGTTTATAAATACTGTACTTATTTTCACCAAAAACTATCAATTAACAAAAAATTGATTTAAACTGACTATTCTACCCAGTATGTGTGTGTGTGCTTTGTACTGTATGAGTATCATGCCGTTGACTTAGCAACATACTAACACCAAATTCTACTGAAATCAAATTGGAAACAAATCAGTCACTTGTGATGTTCAATTTTAGTTTATGTAGGCAGTAGACAGCAAGGCAGCTCACTAGGTTTTGCAATAGAGCCTATAAATCACTAGTGACTGGTAATCCTGACTGCATTTAAGACTCAGGATAAAAATCCATGTCTAACAGTGAATGACCACTCATTAGCAGCATCTGCTTATAAAATTTTAGTACTATGATGTTTAGTAAAACCTGATTAAAGAGCCAGATGACTCCACTATTAAAACATGCACACTGACTGATTCCAGGTAGATCGAGATGTTTGGCATTGGAAATGTTACCATATACTTGAAGCTCTTTAAGCTATGGCCAAATGCTCCCTGTTTTTTTGTAGCAAGGGCTGATGGGTTACATTGAGAACATGATCAACAACAGAGGTGGGAGGCTTCAGAGTTACTTGTTCTCAATAAGCGTCTGTACTTTGCACACCAGGTCACGAGCCAGAGTCAGAATTTGCTTGATATTGTGATGCTCAGCCATTTCTGAAAAAACACAAAGGTGACATAATCAGCTCAGTAACCGAGAAATTACTATAATAAAATAAAATAATCTATACTATAATAATATAAAATAATCAATCAAATAACCCTAAAGCAACATCTCCACACATTAAAGGGATTTTTACCCAAAAATTAAAATTCCGTCATTAATTACTTACCCTCACATTGTTCCAAACCCGTAAAACCTTTATTTATCTTTGGAACACAAATTAAGATATTTTGGATGAAATCTGAGAGCTTTCTGATCCTGCATAGACAGCAACGCAACTGACACGTTCAAGGCCCAGAAAGGTCATTAATTCAACATATTTTCTGTGTACAAAGAAAACAAAAATAACGACTTTATTCAACAATGAATGCATGGAGAAGAAATTGCTGAATAAGGCGTTCTGGCGTTTCAGTTGCATTGCTGTCTATGCAGGGTCAGAAAGCTCTCGGATTTCATCAAAAATATCTTAATTTGTGTTTCGAAGATGAATGAAGGTCTTACGGGTTTGGAACAACATTAGGGTAATTAATGACAGAATTGGCATTTTTGAGTGAACTATCCCTTTAATTGTGGGTACATCCAAGAGTAGCTAAAAAAAAGATCACAGTCAGCTAGAATTATTGTTAATAAATTAAACTAAAATGAATATAAATTAATTAATTAAAAAAATGCAAATAAATCACTTTATTTATTGTGAAATTAATACATCAATTTAAAACCATTTAATTAATTTTACTGTTTAAAAATATTTGTAAATACTTTATAAGAATGCAATTTAAAGTTTTTTTTTTTTTTTTTTTTAATTTTACACTTAAAATGACTGATTGATTTGTTATTCAGTTGCATTTATATACATTTGAACACGAATGATTTTAATTTAATTTAAATGTCTATTTGTTTGTCAGTTTGGGAAAAAAATGTATTAATTAACTGATTACTGGTGCTCCTAGTTTTCCACAAACATGAGAAACAAAAGATGTTTGCTGTGATAATGTGAGAAATGTTGAAGGTGTCTGCATAAATTTTGGTTTGAGGGCGCCAAGCGCCAAATGCGAGTAAAAATCGGCGTTGGCGAGTATATGTAACCGTGTCAGTCACCAGTTGGCGGGTAAAACTTTTACGAATTACAACAATACAATGCAACAGCCAGTTTTGAAAGAGATTCGCTGTTTCTGACATAAGCGGATAAAATAATCTATTCCGAACAAAATCTTTGTGACTGGTTAGCTGTTTTTGTCATAAGCAAGAACGAATCAAACAATAGGATACAAACCAGCTGCTAAGGTCAGAGCAGTGTGATGGCTAGCTTGTCCAAAGACAAGGTTTTAAAAAACTTTTACCAAAGAAGATATTGCTGCTTTATTTCGGAAGATTAACTCATTGTTTGCGCTACATGAACATGGATTGACTCGAAAATGTAATAACTACACCATAAATGCATATAATTAAAGTAACTGTCTGTTTTCGCAAAAATAGTTACATGGCCGGTAAAAAAAAATTTTTTGGCTGGTAAATTTTCTCATGTCACCGGCCAATAGCAGGTGTGGCAAAAAGTTAGTTTTAGCTTGTTGCTGATGTCTTTATATGAACTGTTTTTTTTTAAATAGAGATTCATGACATTGAAATTTACGTTAACATAGCAAGGTGTATAATGAACATATATTTACCGTTGAAAAACTTGATGATGTCAGTGAAGTCCATATTGTTTTCTAGTATGATGTCTCTGTATATCTCCACCAATGCAAGAGCAATGAAGAGCACAAAATGGCTGGAGGACACACACTTAGCAGCCCAGATGACCTCCCAAACAGCAAACACATCATCATACACCAACTCTGAGGAATTTAGATATGTATATTAGGCAATGAAGGTAAAGTACTTTTTTTGTCAGGCCTATCTAACTTATTCTTCAACATGGAAATAAGCCTATGGGCGAGACTTTCGGTTCATTAGCTACTATAGGGAAAATAATGAGAAGAATAATAACGTGCAATAAACAGTAAAACTGTTTGCACTACAAACCAGTGTGTTTATAATTAAGATAATACATTGAAATAATATGGTAAAACACTCCAAACTGCAATATCAAGCAGCAAAAAGAGCTGTTTTGTACAGCTGAAAATAGCTGGACGCAGATGAGACCAGAAGCCAAATATGTAAAATTTACAAATGGCCACATCTGCTCTTACAGGAAAAATAAGGTGGATTGTTCAAATTTAAATAAATAAGAGGCTCAAAGCATCTCCGGAGAAAATCATGTTACACTATAACCTAACCATGAGCAGCAGGGGGAGCTCTTATTTCTTAATTGGTTTATAAGCGTGGCCCTGGACAGAATCTCATGTTTTAGTTTTTAATATAACAGGGATTTAATAAAATTAAATATTTCTCATATAAAGCACATGGCCATTAATGTGAGTTATAATAAGTTTTAAATTACTAAGTCACAATCAACAAGAGGGCATTGCAATTGCTAATTAGGAGACTGAACATTCATTAGGCAAAAGATGGCTTCATTTCACTGCAGATGACTAACAGAAGACATTTCTTCTCAAGTGTCACTTTTACATTAATTGCATGCTACTTTTCAAAGGCAGTTTAAAAACTGTAATTTTTTTCTCATTATATGTTTTATTTGAAAGATATTACCTCTTTTAAAGTCAAGAAGAAACCAGCGATAGCAGAAGTAGAAGTGGGTGTAGTCTCCATTCTGATGCATTAGCTCAAACAGCTCTGCGTCTAGAATCTAATTATATGCAGAGTGAAATAATCACGTCTCGGTTTTACAATTTAATGCATTTTTGTCTAATCAACATGAGAGAAAAATGTCTGTAGCAGATGTTTGACCTGGATGAGAGATCTCATGTTGGCAAAGTGGGTGTCCATCGCACCTCCGTGAGGAAAATTTTGATTCATCCGTTTCATTAGTTCAGTAAAACAACTGAAAGCCATGGCCTCTGAAAGATTTAAAGAGAACAGATGGGAAAAGCTAAACAGTGGCATGGACTTTAAAACAGATGAAGACCAGCAGGTTTCACAAAGACAGACTCACCATCATCTAGAATAACTAGCAAAGGAGCGAGCAGGTCACACATCCCCTGGACATATCCAATTTCCAGGTGCTGCCAAATGTAACTGCAGAAAGAGATAAGTCATTATATGCGTTGGTCAGGGATATTTGAGCTACATCACAACACCAGGTGTTCTGAGTGGTTTAATGTGCTTTGACATGCGGTTGCAGTCAAAGAGCTCACCTCCAAGTCTCTATAACAGTCTGGCCCCTAGATATGACTTAAAGGATTAGTTCACTTCCAGAATAAAAAATTCCTGATAATTTACTCACCCTCATGTCATCTAAGATGTTCATGTCTGTTTCTTTCTTCAGTCACAAAGAAAGTTTTTAAGGAAAACATTACAGGATTTTTCTCTATATAGTGGACTTGTATGGTTCCCAACAGTTTGAACCTCCAAACTGCGGTTTCAGTGCAGCTTCAACAGGCTCTACATGATCCCAGCTGAGGAATACGAGTCTAGCGAAACGATTGTTCATTTTCTTAAAAAAATTAAAATGTATATATTTTTAACCACAAATGCTCATCTTGCACCAGCCCAACCTCATGCATTACATATTCACATTGGAAAAATCATGTGTGGCGTAGGCAAAAGTACCGATCCAGTGTTTACAAGGCGAGCGTGCAAACGGCCTTTACAAAAAAGGTAAAAGAAAAATGTTGCATGATTTTAAAGCTGGAGGAGAAAATGAGATGGAAGACAAGCATATGTGGTTAAAAAGTATATACATTTTTATTTTTTTTTTTAAGAAAATGACCGATTGTTTCACTTGGTAAAACCCTTATTCCATCGCTGGGGTCGTGTAAAGCCATTTGAAGCTGCATTTAAACTGCAATTTGGACCTTCAACCCACTGATCCCCATTGAAGTCCACTGGAATGGAATTCTGGAATGTTTTCCTCAAAAAACTTTTCTTTGCGACTGAAAAAAGAAAGGGAGGGAGTGGATTTTAAAGAAAATGTATATCCTGGAAGTGAATTAATCCTTTAATATAAGTATGTAAGTGTGTGGGATTTTTTGTATGTTTTACCATCTGCCAGGTGAAACTCTGAGTCTGATTACTTAGAAATAGGGATGCACCAATATTAGAACTAATGTTCTTTTTATAAATGGCCAGTGCTAAAAGTCTATTCTATTTTGTCTTTATTAAAAATAAAATACTAAAAACTAAAATGAATGGTTAGGCGTTTTTCAATTTTAATTTTAGGTATCACACCATTATAAAATACAGCACAAAAAGGGACATTAATTTTGACATTTGCTCAGGATTACAACAACAACAACAAAAATATTATGTTTTTCAGCAAGAATGCATTAAATTAATTAAAAGTGATCAAAAGTGACAGTAAAAACTATAATGTTTTAAAAGACTTCTAACTTCTATTTAAAATAATTTCTATTCTTTTGAACTTTTAAAATAATCCTGAAAAAAAGGTAGCACAGCTGTTTTCAAAATCACTAATATAAAGAAATATTTCGTGAGTACTCAGCATTTTAGAATAATTTCTGAAAAATTGAAGACTGGAGTTTTGAAAATTCACAGCATCACAGGATTAAGTTATAATAAATCTTAAAATATATTATATTATATATTATATATATATATATATATATATATATATATATATATATATATTTTTTTTTTTATGTGTTATTTTCACATATTTTCACAATATTACTGTTTTTACTATATTTTTCAGTATCAAAAATGAAACAACTTAAAGCAGAGCACAAACAGTGAAGGCAATGAAACAAATGATTTCATTACCTGCACATGATGTTGCGCAGTTTTTCCAAGTTGGCAGGTGTGAAGTACCAGTAATTTCGGTCACAGCGCTGAACGTCTTTATCAATGCGGTGCAGATTTAGAGTGTACAAGTCCAAAAGCTCTTGCTGCAATTACAAAGGTGAACAGATTTATATGCATAATAAATACTGTTAACTATATTTACATAAAAAATACCTTTATGAAACATGTGCTTACAGAATAAGTAGTCCCTATAGAGGAAACTGGAGAGGTAGCTTCATTCTTCTCAGTGTTCACAGCCAGTGAATCCAGCTGTGGGCAAAGACTTTCCATCTCTGGCTCCTCAGAGTTCATTTTGTCAGAGCTGGGCTTTCCGTGAGCTTCCTCCAGCCTGAGCTCCAATACAGGTACAGTTGTCTGCTCATTAGCCTTGCTTCTGGGTGAACTCTTCCTTTCCCAAACCATGGACACTTTGGCTGTAGGAATCTCTTCCATTTCAATGGCAGAGGGAGACTCGTCTGACTCGGTTGCATCTTGGGCTTCACTCATCTCTCTTGTGCTAAAAGCTTCATGCACCAGTGGGACCACCGTCTCTTCAATTACTGGAGCGTTCCTCTGCATTTCTTTATGCATGGTCCTCTTTGTAACATCCTCTGTAGCAATGGCTTTTGGGAGAACTGGTGTTTTTCTCTTTACTGCTGTTACAACTTCATCCACCCACGTCTTGGAGTCTTTGCTTGCTTCATTGGTTTTTGCTGTTTCTTTCTCTGTATTTTCATCCTTTGAAACAGACACCAGTTTGTCAGCTACAACCTTCTGCTCAAGTGCATCTGATATCTTATGGTCTTTCGTTACCAAAGGTTCCTCTTGGATTGCTCTACTATCTTTAGTTCCCATGTGGGACCTTTCAATGTCCACTCTTACCCGATTCTCATTTATCTTCGGCTCTGCAGGAGTCGATTCCATGACCTCTGTTGCTTTGGGAATATCTGTCTCAGTATGCCGTGTCAGTGCTTCATTTTCTGATGTCAAAGTTTTCTCTGGAGATTTGCTTGCTTCCATTTTGGTCATGTGGCTGAGAGCTGATGCAGGAGCTTCAGAAGCATCTTGAGCCTTTTTCAACCCTCCTGTCTCGACCTCTGCCCTTTTATCTGAACTCTCTGTGGCCTTCTTTCTCTCTGATATTGTCACAACTGCATGCAAAGAAAACACTTTGTTAACCTCAGTTTGATTATATTCTCTCAAACCTACACTACAAGTCAAAAGTTTTTGAACAGTACAATTTTTAATGTTTTTTAAAGAAGTCTCTTCTGCTCTGCAAGCCTGTATTTATTTAATTCAAAGTACAGCAATAACAGTAAAATTGTAAAATATTTTTACTATTTAAAAGAAGTGTTTTCTATTTGAATATATTTTGAAATGTAATTTATTCCTGTGAATTCAAAGCTGAATTTTTAGCATCATTACTCCAGTCACATGATCCTTCTCATATTCAGATTTGCTGCTCAAAAACATTTATTTTTATTATTATTATTATTATTATTATTATGTTGAAAACAGCTGAGTAGAATTTTTTCAGGTTTCTCTGATGAACAGAAAGTTCAGAAGAACCGCATTTATCTGAAATAGAAATCTTTTGTAACATACTGTCCTTATCATCACTTTTAATCAATTTAAATAAAAGTATACTTGCCAAATAAAAGTATTAATTTCTATCATTTATTTCCTAAAAAAAAATTATACTGACTTTAAGCTTTTGAATGGTATAGTGTATAATATTACAAAAGCTTTTATTTCAGATAAAGGCTGATCTTTGGATCTTTCTATTCATCAAAGAATCCCGAAAAAAACTATTTATAATAATAATAATAATAATAATAATAACAATAATAATTTTTCTTGAACAGCAAATCAGCATATTAAAATGATTTCTGAAGGATCATGTGACACTGAAAACGAGTACTGATGCTGAAAATGTAGCTTTGATCACCTAAATAAACTACATTTTAAAATATATTCAAATAGAAAACAGTTATTTTAAATAGTGAAAATATTTCACAATATTACTGCTTTTGCTGTAGTTGGTGAGCAAAAGAGAATTCTTCAAAAAACATTAAAAAAACTTTACTGTTCAAAAACTTTTGACTGGTAGTGTAGTTTCTCAACCAATTTGGTCTCACCTTCCTCAGTCGACTTTCCTTCCTCTGCAGATGCACTTGCAAACCTTTCCTTTGAAACTAGCTGTGATTGAGCTTTAAGGCTTGGGTCATGTATCCCACTGTCCTCTGTGCTCAAGGAGTCTGACTGACCAGAAGTAACAGAGAAGTTTCTGGAAGAGGGGAGACCAGAGTCTGGAGAACTGGTTTCATTTTGAGGTGTTCCATTTGAGATTTTGGAAACCTGTTTGGTGTCTTCACCCTTGGGTTCGGATTCGATCTGGTCGACCTCCTCGACGGACTCAAACACCTGGAAAAACAAACCAAAGGGAAGCAAGCTACTCCAGGGGAAGGGGTTTTGGGAAGTGAAGAACTACCAGGAAAAAGTGTGAGGGTGAGGAACATCAGTCAAGGGGGGCACCATGTGTAATCACATGCAAGTTTTAATGTCAACTTGTACAAATATTCATGCATTTGGCCACAACATTAGTCTGAAGCTTACCTGAGTACTACTGCTGGAGTCGCTCTGCAGCCTCGAATCTCTTTGCCTGCCTGAACTACAGCTCTGCGAGGACTGAATGACAAACACAACACAACCTGAAGTAAATATTTCACTAAATTAAAAGCAAACCTTTCAGTTTGGACTGAATGTTCAGTGTCTCAGGTCTCAGAAGGTTTTTGCTTTGTAGTTCTGCACTCACCTCATTACTGATGGTGGAGTCACGGTGCATTATTCTCTGTGTGGTGCTGTCTATACTCGCTCCAGACGAACACTTGGCTATCGCCACAGCGTGCTGTTCTTTTTCCCTCTGCCTAACAATGGCCTCACACCCCAGCCATTCGCTCATTGTCTGCTCGTAGCACGCTCGCATCTGCTCATCCACCTGGAGAGTTCAGAGATTTAGAGACAGCAACATGTAAAGACAAGATCTTGCAATGAATTCCACTCAGTAACAATGGAACAAGTGCTTTGATTCACAAACCATCTGTATTTCAAATCATTGCTTTGGAAAGAACCTTACTTCACTTTTACATGGTGTTTACATATAAATGTGTCTTAGAATTGTGTGAACACAACCACAATACAAAATCCATTCCCTTTTTTTTTCATACCCAAAAACTTAACAGTGTAAATTATCAAGTCGTTTTGATTTTCTGAGCAATATGAAGTCATACTGCTCAGGCTCCGCCCATGACCGCTGACGAACTGTCCTGTATTAGCATATTTCCACCCTCAGCTGGTTGTACACTGTTGGCCACTTTCTCAGTGCTCAAGCAGCTGTAGCGCCAGTATCTCATAAGCAATGCAGGTGTTTTGTAGTTGCATATAAAAGTGAACATGAGTCTTCATTTTCTCCCGACATCAGAGCCACTGAGGACGCAGTGGATTAGTTTGTTTTTGATGGTAACACGCCACTGAATGCACAAAAAATGGAAGAGATGGGTGGGGCAGGGTTGCCAGGTTTTCACAACAAAACCCACCCAATTGCTACTCAAAACTAGCCCAAAAGTAGCCCAATCACATTTTGAGGGGGGCACAAGTTAAAAATCGCGTTCCAGGGGGTAAAATACACATTTTTTGGCAGGGTTCCCCTGGTCAAATTTCATTCCAGGGACTAAATATTATGACATTGGCGGGGCTTCAACCCGTGGACATGAAAAACAACCCTTGGCAACTGTGTTAAAGTAGCCCAATTCCGTAGGAAAACCATGCACTTGGCAACTCTGGGATGGGGTGAGCAGTAGCTCCTTATCATTTAAAGAGACATGCACCAAAACTTAAGGAATTAAAGAATTTTAACCAAAGTACTTTGCAGACATTTCATGAAGGGAAGGAATCGTACCAATTTGCGGAAAATGGGCATCTGATGTCCCCTTTAAAAAGAATGAAGTCGTGGTCACAATAATTTTCCTGGCAAAAAAGTTGTGCACCTTAAAGGGGTCATAGGATGCCCATTTTCCACAAGCTGATATGATTCTTTAGGGTCTTAATGAAAAGTCTATACATACTTTGGTTAAAATTTCTCAATGGTAATGTAAGACAACACCCTTTCTACCTAGTCAAAAACAGCTCTGTTCACAGCGAGGCGTTTCGGTGCATGTCCCTTTAAATGCTAATGAGCTCTGCTCACCCCGCCTCTCTGTTCCGTGGGGTGACGAGCAGTTCTCTGAAAGACTGTAAACTTTAGCCACATTTAGCCAAGGTGATTTGCAAAAATTCATAAAAACCCCTTAGACTTACTTGTTAATGAACTGCTATGTTCATTATTACATCCAACAACAAAACACCTCAATCGCTTGGGAGAAATTCTTGTCTTCCCCTGCTCAGGCATCAAAACAAAGGCAGACAGTTTACAGCTCACTCAGGGGGGTCTATGTTAAAACAGCCGTGTCAATCAACAATCGTGGAAGGGGCCTGTGCAGAACAACTTGTTCTTAGAAAGTGATGTTTTATAGAGATTTTTAAAAAACTACTGGGTGGATTTTTATAATTATAGGGTGGTTGTGTACACACACTGCCAAGATACATTTATGTTCAAACAACATGTAAAAGTGATTTTTGCATCCGATGACCCTTTAAAACTGTTTGGGAGGACAGTTTTAACTAAGAAACATACTAACCTCTTTTCTCTCAGTCTCAGACATCCCAAATTGGTAATGACCCAGCAGGAAAGGCCAGACCTCCTTTCGTAAAGACGGCTCAACTCCACCGAAATAAACTAGCCGCAGTAACTCCTTTTCTTCATAGCTCTGCAAAAGAGCAGGTACTCACTAAACTGACTTCCAAACACAACATTATACACATGGTATTTGAAATTGTTTACATGTATATTTATCCACTATTTTACCATGTTATTTAGTCAAAACAATAAAAATACACATTGTTTTGTCTGTTTAGAGCATAAATGAGTCTGCGACTATAAGCACACTAACAAAGCACACAGCCATAAGGGTACTTCTGAATGGATTTTACATTGATTTTCACCCTTCAGTGCCACCACTCTGGCACTTAGGCTCTCAGCATTAGTCATCCAAACATATTGTTTATGTGATGAGAATGAGAGAACTGCGATTAGGCACAAATGAATATTAATGAGTGTCTGGCGAAGACGCTCATTTAAACGTGTCTGCTTTGGACTCCGGGCAGGTTTGTTTATGTGGGGGTGTGTGTGTGTTTGTGTGCACGTACGCCGCAGTCTTGAAGAAACTTCTGCCACACTTCTGTCGTGAGACCAACATAGGCGTCAGTGGGCACATCTGGTTCCACAATAGTGTGATTGACAAGGCCAGACAGGTGAGTGCGTACTGTGGACAGATGACGACAGTACGCCAGCCCTGAGAAAGCAAAATATATATGTGATTGACTGAATAAAAGAGACATTTGAGAATCTGAAGGTCACCTTTGATGGAAAAAGATGGCGTTTTGAGATTATAAATGTATGAGTAATGAATACAAACATCCATAGAAAGCCCGAGAGATGATTTGGTTTTTCATGTTGTCACACAGCAACTTCAGAGGGGCTCTGCAGATGAGATAATGTTTAACATTTAGTCAGTTTCTATTTATTTTATATTTGCACATTTATATTTACTTTTGTACAGAACATATACAGGTTTTACATATAAACAAGGTGTTACTTGGGTGTAAAGTAATACCCAAATGTGAATTTTAAGTTATAAAGTGTTGTTATAAAGTTTACATTTCTACCAAAATTAAATTTTAATTCTACTTTGAGTACCTCAGACGTATTCATCTGCAGGTTTCTATTCAATTCTAAAAATCAAACAAAATTACTTCTGTAACTTATGGGCTTCACAATATTACATTCTGTCATTGTACCTTTCATGGTTGCATCCATTGGGTGGTGCTCCTTCAGAGAAACTACTCTGTGAGCAGGAAGAGCAAGATGATTTCCTTGGTGTTGGGTGCCACATGTTTGCTCCCTGATCAATCAATTCCGGTGCCACTAACATACAAGAACACACAGAGAAATCTGATTATGCATTGAACATCTGGATACAAAAAGGAGCTTATGTAGCCACAAGCAGAGCAACAAGAACCCACTATTACACCCAGCTTATAAATGAAGTTACTTTGACACTCAGAATTAACAGGATCACATTGCAGGTCAGATTTAAAAGCCACTATTACTGTTACAAGCACTTACGGTCATTATATAGTAAACATAAAATTTAAGGCCCCCTGAAAACACTTAACCATTATTAGCCCACAATCAACCAAGGGTCACTTAATTTCACTGGAGGACGACTCCTGAACAAAACAGAAAACTCACACTGGCGACTAAGTGATTGCTTGCAGACGTAGAGGCCATAAAAGCAAGCATAAACCAGCAAGAAGTTGGCGCGTCAGACAGATACATGAGCACATAAATGAGAAGTGACAGGGAGAATTACAGCTGGGCTCAGGGGAGGATGGGGACTCTCCCGGGGAGCTGCATTGGTGCTTTGGCATCACCAGGGTCTGGCGTTTAGGAGGCCGCAGCCCTTTCGAGTTCAGGGAGAGAGGTCGGGCCAGGAGGACAGTACTCAGAGAGAGATGGGAGGACTGGGTAAAAGTCACTGTAATGAGTCAAAACATCTTGGTAAAACCAAAGGAATGTTTATGATGGATGCAAACTGAAATGACAAACAATACCTTGATGGATACAAGAGACCCTTTTTCCTATTATCCACTTCTAACAACTGATATTGAAGGGGTAATTCACCCAAAAATTCTGTTATTAATTATTCACCCTTATGTTGCTCCGAACCCTAAGACCTTTGTTTATCTTCAGAACACAAATTAAGATATAAGATATTTTTGATGAATGTAAGATACTCATTCAAAAATAACGACCATTCAAGGTACTCTTGTAGCTTTGTAACAATACCATAGTCACATGGACTATTTTACTGATCTTTTTACTACGTTTCTGGGCCTACTACATTTTTCTTGCTGTCTATGGAGGGTCAGAAAGCTCTCGAATTTCATCAAAAATATCTTAAAGGGATAGTTCACTCAGAAATGAAAATTTAATGTTTACCTGCTTACCCCCAGGGCATCCACGATGTTGGAGTCTGACGGTCATATAATAGCAGTCAATGGGATCCACGGATTTGAGAGTCAAAAAAATATACACAAATATACACAGACAAAACCAAATTAAACCCTGTGGCTCGTGACGATACATTGAGGTGTTAAGAAACAAAACAATCGGTCTGTGCAGGAAACAACAGCTTTTACCCCTGATCCACCGCAATGTCCAACTGTCCAAAATGCGTTCACAACAGCCGGCGTATGACGCATCAACGTGCTCTGGCATAGTAGATGCATACGCAGAAGCGATCTGTCGTGCAAATACATGTTTTGTTTACACAGTGCAGAGATTGTGGGTACGACATCTACCCAAAATGTAAACAATGACATACACGCGTGATAGATCGTTTCCGAAAAATGATATAAATTCTATAAAAACTGTTCCGTTTCTTGTACAGACTGATTGTTTTGTGTCTTAACACCTCAATGTATCATCACAAGACGCAGGGTTTAATTTGATTTTGTCTGTGTTTGTTTTTTTGACTCTCAAAGCTGTGGATCCCACTGACTGCCATTATATGACTGACAGACTGCAATGGTTTGAGTTAATAATCTTCATTTGTACTGAAGAAACAAAGTCACCTACATCTTGGATGCCCTCAGGGTAAGCGGATAAACATCAAATTTTCATTTTTGGGTGAACTATCCCTTTAATTTGTGTTCAGAAGATGAACAAAGGTCTTACGGGTTTGGAACGACATGAGGATGAATAATTAATGACAGTTTTTATTTTTAGGTGAACTATCCCTTTAACAAAAGCTGTAACATAATTGGGAAACAATTACTGGCTCAAGAGGTTGCCTGATACCATGATTTAGTCTCTTACCAAATTCTGACTGGCTGTTTGGGAAAATAATTCGGAAGACGTAATCTGTTGCTTCTTCCTCTTCTTTGTCTGAGACAGAGTCTGAGGATCCCTGTGGACATCTCTTTTTTAGCTTAGGAAATACTTTACCCTGGAAACAGAAACATAAAGCATTAGTTCAAGATACAACGACTGCAGATGACAATCAATGCGCAGTCTAGTACGCAATTAGGTGCAATTATCGGCAAATTATTTACCCCATTCTCTGTAATGCACAAAATGAGTTGCAATTACAGCACAGTGAGATTGTAATTGATTTAAATAATACAATAAAAATCTGCTTAGCATCTTGAATCTGCAGCTCAAAAAGTGACGCAGGAGGTTTGTTATTAAAATAAGTCTCTTATGCTCACCAAGGCATTATTTATTTAATCAAAAATACAGTAAAACAGTACTGTGAAATAGAATTACAACTTAAAGAATGCTGTCTATTTTAATTCATTTTAAAATGTAATTTATTCTTTTGATGCCAAAAATGCTGAATTTTCATCTGTCGTTACTCCAGTCCTATCACATGATCCTTCAGAAATCATTCTGATATGCTGATTTACTGCTCAAAAAACATATCTTATTGTTTTGAATGATGAAATCTTAATATTTTGTGAAAACCGTTAAACATGGTGGATTCTTTGATGAATAAACACTTCAAAAGAACAGCATTTGATCGAAAAACAAATGTTTTGTAACATAAATGTCTTTACTGTCACTTTTGGTTAATTTAATAATAAATTTGTTTAATTGTTAAATAAAAATATTGATAGCTTTGCATAAAAATCTTACTGCCCGTGTACTACTTAGTGTAACGTATTAGGTAACTGTAAAAAGATCAAAAAAAAAAAAAAGAGATTTAGTGGTCATATCAAACCGAGCGAGTTGTCTTAGACTAAAACAGAGGATGCTAATAAAAATACTTCTACTTTGGCCAAAATTTATGGCAAATAATGGCAATGTTTTTCACTCAGCATTTTAAAATGTTATTGTTCCAAATGCTGAAAAGTTATAATCCTAATGGAAAAACAAATATATTTTACATATTCTGAAATTAGAGTAATTTGTATATTAGAGGAAGGTGTATAGTAACATGTTGTACCGATCAATTTCTAACCTTTCCTCTCTGGGACCAAAGTGGTGGGTCTAACTGGCCGTGAGGCAGCAGACCATTTTCCAGACAGGAGAGGAACTGTAGAAGATGACCACCACGGGGAAAACGAAGCGGAGGCCTTTGAATCCCATCCTGACTAACCAGAACCACTGTTCCCCCACAGTCCACTGCAGACAAATACACATACACAATGGAATTAACATTAAATAATGTGTTATGTTCATTGACACAATCTCTTGATATATTACTAGGTTAAATACTTGATGTTTTGTGAATTCCTCTCTACCATGAAAAACACTTACTCTCTTAACTGTATCTAATATCTGAATCATCCTGATATTCTTAATATTGAAGCTTTGACACAGCCTGTACAATAAGGAATTATTTATTGCTATTATTAGCAGAATTACATCGCTTCATAATTCGAGTAAAGCCCCACTTTAAATTCTCATCTCTCTCCAGAAGCAATTATGTTCTGATTAGTTCTGCTCTCTCTCACTGGTCCGCTGATCTTGTGCTTGGATGAATATGAAAAGGGCAAGTACAATTGAGGATATTGGCTGAATATTTGAGTACACCCAAGCGGATTTTACCCACCGAAAGAGACTAGATACTGATTAATGTTAGATATGCTTTTAACCTTTAGCAACTCTGTAAGGTCTATGAATGTTGTAGAATCATATTACAGTCATATTATATGTGTATGAATTATTCAAACTGATCTGCCATAATCATAGACAAATATGTGTGTCAACTGGCTGCCAGTTGGATGTTTTTCAACCTGGCACAATGTCACCTACCCTGCTGATGACAGTGCAAGTATACAATCTCCTCCAGGCGGATTGTCATGGCGTAGTCCCAGTAAACACTGCAGGAAA
Organism: Labeo rohita; assembly: GCF_022985175.1. Lineage (NCBI taxonomy): Eukaryota > Metazoa > Chordata > Actinopteri > Cypriniformes > Cyprinidae > Labeo > Labeo rohita. The sequence continues at coordinate 35,210,023 of NC_066873.1, forward strand.
ACAGGTTAGATTCTGAGTGGCTTGTGACCAACTGTGCAACTGTGAATGATATAAGCCATTATAAAATAACAAATACTTACATTCAGTGATTCAAAATGTTTTTCATTTAACTAACTAAAGAAACAAATCCTGCATTGCTTCAGTTCCAGAATGTAGTCAAAAATAATTTACTTATTATCTGGCATGAAACTTGTCAGGGGTAAAATAATAAAAAAAATAAAAAAATAAAAAATGACAGATTTTTTTTTTTTTTTTTTTTGATCAGCTTTAAAATGTGGATTTACAGTCAACTTTAGCACAAGGATATAGGGAAAATGTCATTCTGTATCATTAAAAAACATATGCCTGTTTCTGCCACTAAATAAAAAATAAAGGGCAACTACAACTTCTTATCTCACAATTCTGACTTTTTAAAAAAAATTTTCTGTGAGAAAAAAAACCTGTAAATCTCTCACAATTCTTTTTTTTCTCAGAATTGCGAGTCTACATCTCACAATTGTGATTTTTTTGTCAGATTTGCAAGTTTATCTTGCAAGTCTGATTTTATAAGACGCATTTGCCAGTTATTAAGTCAGAATTGTGAAATATATACTCGCAATTCTGGGAACATATCAATCTTTTTTCCCCCTCAGAACTGGACTTTCTAACTCGCAACTGCAAGTTTATATATCACAATTCTAATGAAAAAAGTCAGAATTGCCAGATATAAATTCACAATTGCAAGAAAAATGAGGAACTACAAGATACAAACTCGCATCTGCAAGAAAAAAAGTCTGAATTGAGCTTTTATTTTGCAATTCTGACTTTATTTCTAGTTTATATCCCACTATTCTGAGTTTATAATTCGCAGCTGTGAGTTCATATCATGCAATTGTGAGAAAAAAAAAGACAAAATTGCAAGTTTATATCACAATTGCAAGATTATCTCATGCAGTTTTAAGAAAAAAGTGAGTTTTTAAAAGAGTTTTTATTTTGCAATTCTGACATTATTTCTTGCAATTGTGAGTTTATATCATGCAATTCTG